>NC_068981.1:140337359-140338699 GCF_001194135.2 Octopus bimaculoides | reverse complement strand
ATATATATGGAGAGCGAGAGAGGGGGAGATAGATAGATAAATAAATAGATAGATAGATATATAGATAGATAGATAGACAGATAGATAGATAGATAGATAGATAGATAGATAGATAGATAGATAGATAGATAGATAGATAGATAGATATATATTGTTAAACGTTTAGTTAAACATTTTGGGTTATTGGGTATTTCGTCTGATAATAAAAGTTGTGAAGAGAACCAGTAGGAAATTTACAATAAGCTTTGTACCTACGTCAGTTTGAACACGCGCACAAACGCGTTTCAGTGTGGTCGGCCCTTACGAGAATCAATGTTTGAAGGTTATGTTGGAATTTTACATCAAGATAACCTCTCACTCTCTCTCATCTTCTTTTCTCTCTCTTCTCTTTGTCATTCTACTTATTTACTTTAATGCTGCTACAGTGCTTTCTCTAGAATCTACTACATATGTGTCACACTGACGCATTAGTGAATACGTATGTAAGCAGCCAGTTACACATGTGCACATATGTTAGTGTGTCAGTTAATACATGTATGAGCGTGGCTTTCGTTAGTTGCAAATTCCTCCTTACCTTTCTCAGGCGAGTGAAATACCGTACCACTACCCTTGGCTGAAATAGGTTCTCACTATTTTGCAATCCAACATAAGAACGCACGCGCACACACACACACACATCTGTGTGTATAAGCATACACACACTCACTCGCACACACTTGCTTGCACACGCACACACTCTTGCATGCATGCACACACACACACACACACACACACACATATATATATATATTTATATATATATACTCTCATACACACATATATGTATACATTACTTGGATCGTAAAGAAAGGCAGGATTTATATATGATTATGGAATACAAATATTTGCTTACGTTGATGTATAAAAGTGTGTGTTCTTCATATGTGTAGATGTTTTTTTACAGTTTTTGCTTCCTTTGTTTATTTCTACAGTATAGTTTCCCTGTGTAATCTCATAATCCTGCATATTTTTTTTCCATCTGACTGACATAGCAGAAATTGAAATGTAATGTTTTCTAGACGTAATAATAATATTTTAGTCTCCGCTTCTTATCTATATGCTTTTTTCCCATAGACTTTATAAAAGGGAAGTGAATAAAAATAGTGTAAACTTTAATAGAATTTGTACAAACCAGATTTCCTAGTTTAAAATATGCCTAGCCAAATAATATTATTTATAAAAACCCTGATGTTTATCAGATTCCTGGCGTTTGGAAAAATGCCCTTAACTCCATATTCTATTGTATATATGAACTTGTGTTCGTGTGTGCTTGTATGTATGTGTCTATATAAGGCTCTACA
>NC_068981.1:140336523-140337058 GCF_001194135.2 Octopus bimaculoides | reverse complement strand
ATATATACATAATAATATATATGTATGTGTGTGTGTGTGTGTGTGTGTGTGTGTATGCATATGTTTGTATATTCTCTTCCCTATAGAAGTTCATCAATTTCGTGTTTCCATATGGATATGAAAAGCGCTATAAGGAAGAAGACACAAGCATAAATTTTTCAATGAAACTTCGTTAGTTGAGTGTCTGTTTACAGGAAATTGTTCCCTTCCCACAAAATATAAAATTCTTAGTCGCCATCTAACGTTACAATCTAATATTCAGTTCCTAAACATTGGTCAAAATAAAAAAGCATTTAAGTAGTGACGCTCGAAAATTGCTGATATTTGTGGCGCGCCCAATCACATACGGTTACATATGGATATATGTATGCATGCACGTATATACGTACGTATTAATGTGTGTATGTATGTATGTACGTATAGATTTTATATGTCTCTATGTATATGTATGTGTACATACATATATATATGCACATATATATATATACATATATATATATATATATATATATATATATATATATATATATATATA
>NC_068981.1:140334517-140335546 GCF_001194135.2 Octopus bimaculoides | reverse complement strand
ATATATATGAGGGCTGATCAATAAGTATCCGCATTATTAGCCATAGTAACGAAGCTAAAGCATGCAGAATGATGCTGCTCGACAGAGTTTGACATTGAAACCTGTAGGGCATGCACACTAAGGTTTAATGTCCTATTTCACTTCGCTCTGTACAGCACCACTTCGAAGGAAGTGGTGTAGCGTGTGATCGTTGCATTGGTCATGACAGACAAAGTTGTTATGGTGATACCTGCTCAGAAAGTTGCAGAAAGTGTATAGAGAGGAGAGCATGAGCCGCACACAAGTGTACTCATCGTTCAGACGTTTCCAGGATGGCCGAAAATGTCGATATTGATGATGGTTCAGGGAGACACGCAAACATCAGAACTGGGAAAAGCATTGTAGATGTGCGTGTAACTGTGAGGGAAAATCGTGGAGTCATCATAACTGAGTTATCACAAGATGTGCAGATTAGTTACGTTTCAGTTTAATACATTATTGCAGAAGATTCGGGTATAAGAAGCGTGTTTGCAAAATTAGTACCAAAACTGTTGTCAGCTGACCATAACGACATTCGGGCTTCAGTTGCTTAAGACCTCCTTGATTGTGGTAAGAACGACGAAAACTTTTTGAAAACATAGTGTAGGTCACTGAGCAAGTATCGCCAAACTTTGGCAAAATTTGATGCATATTTTCTGCTCAACTTTCTCCGCCATGATCACAGGCTACACACCTTCCTTCCAAGAGCTGCTGTGAGCAGCAGAAGTGAGTTAGAGGGTTAAACTTTAGTGCGCATGCACAGTAGAGTTGAGTGTCATTCTGTACCAAGTGGCTTTACTCTTGGTGCTTTAGCTTAGTTTTTATAATAACAGTCCGATACTTATTGATCAGGCCACATATGTGTGTGTGTCTATCTCTCTGTCACTCTCTCTCTATATATATATATGCATATATATATATGTATATATATATATATACACATATATGCATATATATATATATATATATGTAAATACATATATATACATATATATTTACATGCATATATAT
>NC_068981.1:140331169-140333577 GCF_001194135.2 Octopus bimaculoides | reverse complement strand
ATATATATATATATATATATATACATATATACATGTATATAACTATTCAACGATACATGTATATACATATTTGTATAAACAGTTATGTAAACCTATATATTCATTTATTGTACATTCGTTTGTATATAGATGTGGACGTGTGTGCACGTGTCTTTCTGTGTGTGTGTGCTTGTGTTTGTGTGTATTTATGTGTTTGTGTGTATGTCTGTGTGCGTGTGTCTGCATGTGTGTGTCTGCGTGTCTGTGTGTAAATCAATTTTCGAATAATATTTTCTATACCTTGTATTGAAAACATATAGCAGTGTTGTCAAATTCATTATTTCACCAGGGCAGATGCGGGGATGCTCAGGAAGTGAGTATAAAATAAATACGAATTTGCTCTTCTTTTTCTTTTTTCTTTTTTATACCTGGGCAACTTGAAATTTTCAAAAAGTTACATTGTATCAGAAATATTAAGCTGTGTAAACAGATGTTTGTGATTCCACATAATAAATTGCACAACATAACCTCTTTCTCTCACAAATAGCACCAACACCTAACTTACTACCCACCCCTCAAACATATTCATTCACACACACACACACACACACACACACACACACACACACACACACACACACACACACACACACAACACAGTCACACACATGTACACTCACTCATTCAACATTCACTGTGTACATAATAGTGAAACCTTGTACTCTGATTCAAAGTGTTTTACAGTCTGGAGCAAGGAGTAATGCCATGCCCTTGCAAGTTTGCTGGCAGTTCTAACCACCAGACACTCATTAACCCAGAGAGTCAGTTCTTACTTTCCAAAAGCACAAGCTGCTGGCATTGAGTTCATGTTCTTTTATTTTCTGGTGTTGGTAACTTGGACTTAACTATTTTACCGAATTCACTTACAACTGCCAGGGAAATTGGAATTGCCAGGCATTCCTCCTAAGCAGTAAAAGAAAGAAAGATATGAGAGAAAGAGAGATGTGAGAGAAAGAAAGATGCGCTAGTAGAAATAACCTGAGTGAATGCGAAACTATTCCAGCCGAATGTGAGAAGATCATTCCAAGGAGGATTTATTATTTAGGAGAAACGACAGAAGAGCAGACGGCGCATCAAGGTCAAAAAGCTGAAGTATGTCTAAGCGTAACTTATGGAATTCAGATGGGATCTCTCTGAGGATGCTGTTTCATATAACAGCTGATATATTTGAGGAATACTTTGGAATATTTTGGGAAGTTTTGCCAGGAGTGTCGTATGCCAGATTGTACCTCAATCTTTGCTTGTACTGGAGCGTGTAACATTGCGTTCAACAAATATCTGTGGAGCAAATTCCTACCGGTCATCAGACAAAAACAGTTTTCTAGCGGATCAGGCTTTACAGAAGCCGTATCAGTGATTATTAACAAGAAGAGATCAACACCAGTACTCTGGTATCTGTCGGAATTAAGAAAGAAAAGATGAAAAACAGTTTTAGTCACGAGCTGGATTGGAAGTTGGAACATAAGTGTATGGTAATGAAGTCAGCAAGATTATTTTTTCGGCGTGAAAATATTCCAACTCACACCGTATATTTTAAAGATATGAATATTACATTCCCTCATCAAATCAAGGCTAAACAAAAAATTAAGATTCAGCATATCAAAAAGTTTGCACTATTTGACTTGAAGTTTGTTCTATCGCTCCCAGAAAATGTGAACAGCAAAGCTTAGTTTATTTTACTTTTTTTTTAATGAATCATGATATAAAGAGACGAAAGCAGACAGAACTATAATTTTTCTCTAATACATAGATTTAATTTAATGACCTCTTATGCGATGGCATATAAATAATATAGCAAATTTCCTCTCACATTGCAATTCTCATGGGCGGATCTTGCAGTCAAAGTAATATTCTGCCAAATGCAAACAGCAAATTTTAAAATACGACGTTAATTATGTTGTGTTATGCATTTATTCAGTACTCAGAAGCTTGAATTTTAATGACTGTCTTAAAAACAATTTTAGTGCTAAAGTTTGTGTCTGTCTTATCAGATACATCCAGGTTTACATTTTAAATATAGATAAATTTCTGCATAAAAATGCTAAGCTGATAAAAGGTTTACCATCAAATATGCAAAATAAAACGTATCTAAAATACACATCATCCATTAGAATGATATTCCACAGAATCGTTAGAACATCTGGAGGTATTTATTCCGACGCTTTACGCTCTTAGTTCAAATTCTGCTGTGGCCAACTTAGCCATTCAACCTTGCGAATTCAAATAACTAATGCACTCGTCAAGGACGATGTAATCGACCTGTCCTTCGACGTACAGATGCTTTTCTTGTGTCAAATTAGAACAAAATCTTACTACTTACTTACATATATAGAAATATATATACATACATATATATATATATATATATA
>NC_068981.1:140322141-140330753 GCF_001194135.2 Octopus bimaculoides | reverse complement strand
TATATATATATATATATATATATATATGGAGAATGATCTTCCACAATGAATAAGACAAAAAAATACAGGCTAGGAGACAGATGTATATATTAAGAATCAAATATGGCAGTGGAAAATAGAATATGTAGAATGATATTGATGTTGCCTATTTACAAATAACCCTAGCGCTATTGATTGAGGTTTGGCTTCATTTTGATTGCTGCATACTCAAATTTTTGGTGTAGCTTCAGATTCTAATCTGATTAACTTCTATCTAGCACTCTTGAGGAGAAACCGGTGCACAACAAATGGGGTGTTGATTACTTAGGAAAGATAATGCAAGTAATAAAACTCATAGGGGTAGAAAACAAAGAACGGGAGAAAGATAGAATGTAAAAGAAAAACAACAAGATAAATTGATGCTCATAAGTTACGGACACATATTTAGAGAGAGAGAGGAATTTTACGCGAGCGAGATTATGCATTCTTCTGCCAAGAGAAAAGCGTGCATGGAGTTGGCTTTGCAGTGAAAAACTTACTTCTGAAGATAGTGGAACTAGATGATGAAGAGACAGAGTGGATGCTATTTCTACGCCAGCACACGTCGGACAGACTGGCTACATTAGCCAGTGCTTACGCACCTACATCGTACTCCAACCAGGACTTGAAAGACGAGTTGTACAGTCAATTGTCATCGAGGCTAAGCAGGATAACATCAAGAGAAAGCCTGATACTACTAGGAGACTTCAATGCTAGAGTAGATGCCGAGCCTACATCTTGGCCGGCTTGTCTTGGAAAGCACGGGATCGCAACGATGACTGAAAATAGACAGCACTTGCTGTATCAATGCACACTCCATGGATTGTGTGTAACAAACACATATTTCTAGCTGAAACAGCAGCATAATTATTGTGGATGTACGCACGTTCCAAACATTGGCACCACCTGGACCTCTTACTCCAAAGGCAGCATCGTCTGTAGAACGTGCTCATCACCCGCACTTTCCAGAGTGCTGATTGTGATACGGACCACTCTCTGGTTTGCTGCAAACCAAACTCCTCCCCTAAATTCTTCATTACGCCAGACCTGCTGCTAGGCAGCTCCCTACTCGGGAGTCACCGCAAGCCCTACATTCAGCTAGAAACAAGTCTCAACGAATGGCTAGGCACTGCGCTATCGAATACTGGCTGAAACTGTGCGGACGCATCGAACTAGCCGCTGATATGGGGGAATATACGTGAGATGTACGACGGGACAAAGGAAGCAATAGGACCAGCACAATGCAAGATAGCTCCAGTTACAAGAGAAGTGCAGGGAACAGAACCAACTTCGCTACATTGCATTCGTTGATAGAGGCGTTCGACACGGTGAGTAGGGATGGGTTGTTCCAAGTTCTTGAGAAGATTGGATGCCCTCCTCGACTGCTCCGAATCCTTGAGTCTTTCCATTTGTACATGAAGTCCAAGGTACAATTCAAAGGAAATACCACAGAACAATTTGATATCCGACGTGGGGTAAACCAAAGCTGGAGAGACCATCACAGACCAGTTGAAGCAAATGGAGAGATGGGTGGAGCATTATTTATAGCCCCATGATAGTTCCACTTCGGAAACAGCACTGAACAACTTGGGACGTCTGCCGGTCATAGACGAACTGGACTGTTATGTTGTGTGAGCTACGAAATCTTCGTCGCTACTGTTATGTTATATCACACGTTCGGATGACCTCTACTCAACTACCCCGACGTCCAGACTACTCCCTCTATATCTACGTATTGGGCTAGCCTACTTCATCGTCTGGAGGCGTCGACACACCATACCCCCAAACATAGAGGAATTAGAAAAATCACCCGACACACTACCAACCGGTAAAGCACTTGGAGTAGGTAGGATACCAGCTGAAGTTATCAAGTGTTTCAAAGAAGACATCCTACATCAACTCCACCATATCCTGCGTCATTGCTGGGCGGAAGGGAAGATACCTAGTGATATGAAGGACGTAAACTCGTCACTTTGTGTAAAAACAGAGGAAATAGGAGTCACTGTGACAGTTATAGAGGTATATCACTGCTTAGTTTTCTTTCAAAGACATTTGCTTGCCTGGTTCTCGACCAAGTTCGGAAACTTGCAGAAAGGATCTGCCCAGAGTCTCAAAGCGGTTTCAGATCCGGATGATCCACGATGGATATGATTTTTCCCCTTAGGCAGTTACAAGAGACGTGTAGGGAACAGAACCAACCTCTCTGCATTGCATTCGTTGATGAAGGCGTTCGACACGGTGAGTAGGGATGGGTTGTTCCAAGTTCTTGGTAAGATTGGGTGTCGTCCCCGACTGCTCTGCATCTTTGTATCTTTCCGTTTGTACATGAAGTCCATAGTACAATTCAAAAGAAACGCCTCAGAACATTTTGATGCCCGACGTGGGGTAAAACAGGGATGGATGCTTGCTCCTAACCTGTTTAACATCTACTTCGCCGTCATGCTAAAGTATGCATATTGTACGCAAAACAGCGGCGTTTGCCTCCGTACAAGGTTGGATGGTAGACCAAAATCTGCAGGGTTTGCATCAGGGAGATGCTGTTTGCCGACGACGTGCTCTAATAGCTCATTCAGAACTGCAACTTCAAACAATGATGGACAATCTCAACCGGGCCTGCTATGCCTTCAGCTTAACAATCAGCCAACAGAAGACCAATGTAATGGGACAACGCGTCTCTGATTCCCCCATCACTACCATCGATAACCACTCACTCGATGTGGTCCATGAGTTTACGTACCTTGGCTCAACAATTACGGATGGCCTCACACTCGATCTGGAGCTGAACAGATGAATCGGGTTGGCTACTTCGACCTTTGCTAAACAAGCTTAAAATGATTGGCTAAACGGTAAGCTGATGAGATCCACCAAATTCACAGTCTATAAAATATGTGTCCTCAGCACCTTGCTATATGGCGATAAGACCTGGTGCTTTCATGCCAGAGAAGAGCGCCGCGTGAATGCCTTCCCTCTGCGCAACCTTCGAAGTATTCTCGGGGTCGAGTGGAACTACTGCATCACTAACAGTGAGATACTTACCCGTTCCCAGGCATTAACTACTTTCATACTACTTCGGCAACGCCGTGTCCGCTGGCTGGGACACGTACACTGGATGTCTGATAGAAGGCTACCGAAAGATATACTGTATGGTGAGCTAGCCTCCGGAAGACGTGCTCGCGGATGACCTCATCCCCGTTTCAAGGATGCGTGCAAACGTAACATGAAGGCCATGAGTATCAATACCAAAACCTGGGAGAACATGGCAAAAGGCTGTTCCTCCTGGAGACAGATACTGAGTACCGCTCTGATGGAAGGAGAAAATCACATACGTCAGACGGTAGAGGACAGCCGGAGACGCAGGAAGACCGAACCACCAGTAAAAGACCAACCAACCAACCATATTTGTAATGCTGCAGACGTGATTGTCACTCACGCATAGGAATTGTCGGTCACAAGCGATGCTGCAACACCAATCCTATCCAAGGAGAAGATCCATAGTCTTTAGAGACTAATGGATGGTTATCATATAGAATCATTTATATACACTTGTTCACACACAAAAGAGAAACTATGTAGACGTGTGCATAAGTTGTATATTCTTATTAACATCTAATTATACAGTCATATATAAATATATGTAATGAATCAACACACACACACATATCTATATATATTATAGATAAATACACGCGCACATATATATTATATCTTTTTATATATATATATGTATGAATATATATTCTTAGACATACACACAGTCAAACATAAGAATATATCTAATCATATTCGTTACATACGCATGTACTGACAAAAATGAAGATACATATACATACTTATATATAATTATTTACAGACGAAAACATCAGTACAATGCTAATATAAAAGTGTAATAGCGCGTATATACGTAACCACACACACTCATACATACATACATACATAGTTACATACATATACACATATATACATATATACATACATACATACACATATGCTTATTCTAGAAATGTACTGACAGAGAGAGATGGCTAAATTGAGACAGGTGAACAGAAGTTAAATGTACAGTTACAAACGAATAAATACATACATGTAAACTTGAGAAGAAATTGTGAAATACAATCTACGCAACTACGTATATCATCGTATTTCTCTGAGGCCTCTAGATAGATTCCTCTGATTATCAAAGAAAAAAAAAACTCTCAAAGCAGATTCTGCAACTAGTTTGAATACTGTTATTATTCATATGTCCAACTTAATAGGTATGCTGAATTCATGCTTGTTCTAAGAAAATATTCATAAGAATTGGATTATCTTACTATTCTCTGGATTGGTTGAGGCAATATATATTACACTTTATTGAAATCATTAATTTTTTTATATATCACAGATTTAAACTACTTTAAATTTTTGGACTTACACGTGTATCTTATATTTGATAAGGTTAATGAGTTATTATTGCTTCATTCATACTTAACGGCAGAAATGTAGTTTGAAACGGCAAACAGAGCACTTACTGTAAACTTAAAAGCAATTGTAATAGTAATCTTATCAACTATAAACTCATTATGTGTGTGTGGAGGGGGGTACCTGGCCCGTGCTTATATATATCGCACCAGAAAAGCTGAAAGGCATAGTCTACGTAGGCGGCTTTTGAACTTAGAATGTAAAGAAACGGAAGAAATGTTGCTAAATTTTTTATCCAACTTTCTAACGTTTCAGCCAGCATGTCCACTTAGTTATATAATGATAGTGATCTTGTCGTAAGAGAAAAAAATTATTTGTAGTGAAATTGGAATTAATATATACGTTTACATCAAACAGTGTTGAAAGTCACAATGCACTGGATTCGATGTTTCATTTTCTTATTACACTCGCTCACGTGAGGTCAATAATTTCATAAACATATTTATTTAAAATGTGTAACTAGTTTTAAATAATACCTACCAGCGTCTAAGTATCTATCTACAGTACCTTTTACGAGAAAAAAGTATCTAATAATTTTGCTGGATTTGATTTGCTGGCGAGGAAAGAACAAATATTTTCAAATATAATTAACACACATCACTTAAGATATATGTAATAAATTTTCGTTAAATGAAAGGAAAAAAAATTAAATTAAGGACATCTTGTGTGATGAAGAATGCATTCAAATATAAACAAAAACAGGTTGATTTCCTTTTTTTCTTTTATTATACTAAATTTATAAGTTGTACGGTGGATATAAATTTCGGATAAAGGAATAATGTTTGACAATATCGTTATCTCTTTTTGTAAGAGAATGTTCTCTGCTTCCGTAATCATATAAATGTATAAGCGTAATGATAGCAATAAATACGAGAGAACGGTATAAATAAACTGGATGCAGATAAAGGTTTTCAAACAGAATCAAACGCAAGATTTGTAAAGAATAAAGATAGCTAGAATGTAGGAAATAAATGTCAAAGTATTAGTTACAAAATATACCTTGATTAAAGTCATCTTTGATTGTAACAAATATATAGTCTCTACATATACAACATACAGCATCGCATGTGATCAAGAACAATAAAATAATTCTGAATGAAATCATTCGATGCCTATTTAAATAAAAGTAAATATACATTATATTAAGCATGAATTACATATATTCAAACATTGAATTCTAAAATTATTCGATAACATTTATTTCATGCAACTTAAAAAACTAAACGTGATCTAAAATACACAATTGAAATATATTTGTTATTTCATATTTTGAACTAGTTATTCTTATTGAAACAAGAATGAGAGAAAAAAATTTATTCAAATACGGATAATTGCGAAGGAAATAATATAAACATTTTATTTCTATACTTTTCATCTTTCAAAAGCAATTTATTTGCTTATAGGAGGCAAATTAACTTTGTAGCAAACTATTTAAGTATTTGAAATTGATGGAAAATGACAGGAACAATAAAACTATGGAGATCAGAAAGAAACAGTATTGTTACATGTTTTCATATTTCAGGCTGTTTGATAAGAACATTAAACGAAACATGACATGAACTAACCGTGTATACGAAGCAATAAACACACTTCCTAAGCGTACACATATATACATATTATGTATAATTTATGATATGTGTATAGATATGCTTGTATATACGTATATGTACATAAACATATATGTATCTATTTGTATCTATATACAAATATATACGGAATGACAACTAAACATCTTACGATGTATGTATGTGTGTGCGTATATATATACTTGTGTGTGTGTACAAATATATGTATATATATATGAGTATGTTTATAGATGATACGTATATAGATATTATATATATATATATATATATATATATATATATAGAGAGAGAGAGAGAGAGAGAGAGAGATACATACATACATACATACATACATATGTATATAGAGTTAGTATATGTGTATGTATATGTGTGTGTGCAATTTATCGCTGCATATGATTATATATCTGGTAGATATATATACATCAATCAGCTGAGTTGCTTAACTTCGCATCAAACTCACTAATTTCGGTTAAAATACCTGATAATGAGTTGCGCTTGCAAGTGCACTCTTCGTCTATGCAAGAAGTTAAGAAATGTTTATTATTATTATTATTATTATTATTATTATTATTATTATTATTATTATTATTATTATTATTATTATTATTGTTGTTGTTGCTGTTGTTTTTCGTTGCTGTTGTTATTATTGTTAATGTTAATATTCATGCTTATTGTTTTTTTTTGTTTGCTGTTTTGTTATCGTTTTGGCTATGTATAATATCTATAATGATAAGATCATTAATTACAGAAAATAAATAGGTATTAAGACCATAATATCCATGATGATGATGATGATGATGATGATGATGATGATGATGATGATTTGTTTTATCAGCTACAGGGCATACATGAGTGGCAACATCATAAGGACTGACAGCAATGTGTGTAGAGATTTACATAAAAGGAGAGAAAGAAATGGAAAAGACGGTGAATGTGCTTAATTATACATGGTATACAAAGTTTGTGATGGTGTGAATGATGCAGCCCTACTGCTACAGGAATCCCAGAGATCCAGGATTACCGTGACCAACAAAGGCATTAACACTCGCCGAAATGTTGCACGCCAATCTACAGGCAGATGCCAACCACACACTTTTATCTTTTCACAAATTGACCAGGAACTTCAAAGGTTGATAAGTGGTGCTTACATCAATCGTTTCAGCCTCGTGCACCACACAGCCATTTTCGACATAGCCACTAGACAGAACGTCACCTGCCCTACCTATATAAATGTGGATGGCGGGACAACCCTGACGATGGATTCGGCCGGTAGTCGAACTTATCCAACAGGTAATAATAGCTGTTCAAACACTGCATGTGTGCGTGCAGAGCGGTTTCGTTGCTTTGCGCGCATTTAGGATAGTTTCGCCTGGCAGCTCTTCCGTGATTAAAGAATTTATCTTTCACTAGAGTGCTCTCAGTAGCACTGTAATACCAAGAATTTCTGGAAACTGTTCATTGTAGTAGCGGGCTCGAAAGTTCTCCAAAACAAACCAGCTAATTTAACCTGATCGATGCCTTGAGTTTCCCCGAGTATGCCATCTCTCTTATCCACTACTATATTTCTATATATTTCTAAAGTAGAAGTTCCACCGATCGTATCTTCCAACTAGTAGATGTCAATGAACGCCAAACAAAATATCAGATGCCATGCGCCTAATTTTGGTCTGTTCTTGGCCCAGGGTTTCAGCTGCGTCAGCGAGATGAGCTGTGGAAATGCGTGTCTGACAAAAGGAGACAACACCAGTTCACCGTCTAGAAAACATTCTAAGTGGCTTAGCCAGAGGTAGCAGATGAAACATTTGACCAATAGAACGCGTCCTTTCCACAAGTAGTGAAAAAGTAAATCTTCTAGCCTGGCCAAATGTGAACTTGAGCAGTGGACAACGGTCAGGTGATAAGTTATTAGAGAGGCAATGTAAGCATTCGCCACCGCTACTCGACATTTCAGGGATGATTTCCTTTCAGCTAATTTGTGAGTAAGACTGGCCACTCTGCTTGTAACTTCCTTCCAGTTGTTGTCCACCTGGAGGTCTGGAAGAAACCAGAACCTGAGCAGCTTCACTGGTTTGTCTGTCCATAAAAAAACTATGCTGTTCGTTGGCATAGACTCTATTATTGCCGACATGCAACCCTATCGACTTGTTTGGATTTACGTTTAACTCCACCAATCCCCACGTATTCCATTAAAATGATATTGATTCCTTGAACTTCTATGATGTCTGGCACCGCTACCCTGATGTCATTCAGGTACCCCGACATAACTTTGCCGCGACTGAATTCGAAAGGAATGCTTCTCAATAGTGGGATGCGTATGAGCTGGAAGACGAAGAAGAAGAAGAAGAAGAAGAAGAAGAAGAAGAAGAAGAAGAAGAAGAAGAAGAAGAAGAAGAAGAAGAAGAAGAAGAAGAATCGAAATTATAATAACAATTTGATGAGACTGATAGGTTGAGGCCTATATGGCCACTAAAGATCAAAACTAATACATCTCAGCAAGCAAATGCAGAAGGTTTTGAAATGTGGGTGCGTGTGTATGTATGTATGCATGTA
>NC_068981.1:140320779-140322067 GCF_001194135.2 Octopus bimaculoides | reverse complement strand
TACACTCACAGACGGAAACACACGTATAAACACACACACATAAACACATACAAACACATTTTAATGTATGTGTATGTATGTGTTTACATATCCATCGAAATAACGTGTACACTTAAAAATTTAGCGTAAAAATGTAAATAGTAGTAGTAATGTTCCTTCCCGAGCCATGTAGACACATATAGCCGGTTTTCCAGCTTCCATGGAGTATTTATTCCCCACCTGGACGGGACACCGATCCGTCGCAGGCTTATTTATATTTACCAGCTGAGTGGACAGGAGCAACGTTAAAATATGTGTCTTACTCAAGAACATAACGCGTCGCACGATCCAGAAATCGAAACCCCAATCTTATGTATCATAAGTCGAACACTGAAATATATGAGTATGTACAAATTTCAGTGGACGAGCGTCAAAATCATGAGTGGCTAATTTTAGCTGTAATGGAGGAGTTTTATACACAAACAGATAAGTATATACGTGTGCTTATTTTGTTGAAGAAATGAGGCTACTTTTATAAAAAAAAATTATCTTCTCACTCAAATGCACAGCTTTCATTTTGGAAGGGGTTTTTCATACTTTCCCGTGTTTTTCTGCCATATATGCTCATTCGGACAAAATATTTATTCTATTATCAATGAAATGTTGCTTAATAATAAACAGTTGCCTTTAGGTGTAGTTAGATGCATACAAATGTTGATTGCCTATGAAGTAAAGATTTTAGGCGTTTCCAGATTCAGTTAATCCGTATTATAATCACTGTATTTTGTGATAACGAGTTTAATGAGGTGACATTGATAACAAGTTTAATGAGTTGCCAATGAGCAGTATCGTGAAGTTATCGCCTTGCGGGATACCTCTTTAACAATGGATACTGTCAAAGTTGATATGTTTATCACTTGTGTGGATTGAAGTAAGGCAACAATTCTGGGATAAGCGTTCAATAATAGCCACCGGTGTTTACAAAATTTGTGATGATTGTAATGTTTTGTTACCTTAGTCAAATGATATGTTACCAAATGTTTTCTGGTAATTCAAACGTGCTTACATCCAAACGATTCTTAACTGATTTTTCTTATCTTAACTGTTTTTTCTTGTCAAAAGTTCAGTAGAGATACGCACTTCATTTCCCCTCCGGGACACAAAGATTTGTTATTATACTCTTAGTTCCTCTTATATCCAGTTAGATCCGATCTAAACACCGTGAAGTTACATACTATATTCTCGCAATCTATATCTTCTTGTATATATATATATATATATATATATATATATATATATATATATATAT
>NC_068981.1:140315885-140320432 GCF_001194135.2 Octopus bimaculoides | reverse complement strand
TATATATATATATATATATATATGCAAAGACATCACAAAAGCTGTTATATATATATATATTCAAAATTGCCATAAGTTATTATATTTGAAAAAAAAACAATGATAAAGTGGTTCAGTAAACATATCCAAATATGCAAAATACGTATGTTAAAAGTTAGGCTACAATATATACCTGTTTGCGTGAAACCAGGATAAAACTTTCCAAAACCCTGCATCTCTCACTATATGCAAATACACACAGAGAATGTAGTAAATACATTTAGAGAAACGAGTTTTACAGTTTGTAATTCTACAAACAGGAGGGCAGACATTCCAGTATTTAAAAGTAACCAGCGAGTGATAGTGTATATAGTGTGTTTCCGGACAAATTGTTTGTATTTACGTATACGTATAATGTTGTTTACAAACTAAACGTAAATATACTGTTCTAGAACATAGAATCAAAACATGTTAACAAGCAAGTAATATATTTACTCGAACTAAAGTTAAATAATGTAATATATATATACATGTGTGTGTGTGTGTGTGTGTGTGTGTGTGTGAGTGTGTATGTGCTCGTGTGTGTGCGTGTGTGCGTGTGTATATATATATATATATATATATATATATATATACTTACATATGTATATATGCTGGGGGTACACGCACGGTGATATTCTTTAAAAGTTTCAGCAAATTAATCGTGATTAAATTGAACGTTACTCACAGCAAGAGATTTCTTTTCTTTAATATTGCTTTAATTCTATATCTGTATGTGCTCGGGCATAGATAGTTTCCGCGTAACATGTGGAGATTTTGTCTAAAGTGTCCTTCCGTTTATTTGTTTAATCAAATGTATTTACAGTGAAAACAATTCTAAGGCACATATATAGATATGTACGAGTGGTAATATCCTGCATTATGTTACAACTTTTACAGAATATCGGTTTCAAATTTTGGTACAAAGCCAGTAATTTCAGAGAGTTTAAGTCGAATACATTGACCCCCGTGCTTACGTTATCGACCGCGAAGGTATGAAATACAAAGTCGACCTCGATGGGATTTATACTCAGAATTTAAAGGCGGGCGAAATATCGCTAAGCCTGACGTGCTAATGATTCTGCTGTGTCACCCTACAACTTCTTCATAATATGGAATTTGGAATAATGACAACAATAAGTGTTAATAACACACGTCCGAATATCGAATAAAGAAATAACCTTCTTCTAAAGTTCTTTTTCTACAGTTAATTTTAGGGCTCATATTTCCTCGCCTTCCTTAATACCGGTTCCCATATGCTATTCATATCTGCACTCGGTCCGATTAGGAGGTTGTTGTGTCCTAGCATATGTGCTGCTTCTTTTAGTTTTCGTATTTTCCAGTGGTGTTGCCTGTCTATTGTTTTAACTTCATCCCACAGCGGGAGGTGGTCTCCATTTTTCCATACCTGATCAATTATACCCGATTTATCAAAATCTCGGTGTGTCACAGCTTTGTGGTTTTCCTCTACCTTTATTTTTAGGTGGTGGCGTGTTTCGCCTTTGTATGACCTACCAGAGCTGCATGGGATGGAGTCACGCAGTTTTTGGTCATATTCTTTTCTATTAGTGGTTGTACTCGAAGGTGATGTTTGCGAAGTGTCGTATTAATCTTGAATACTGTCCTGATGTCCGATGGGCCGCATATCTTTTGTATCTTTTCATCACCACTGTAGCATTTCCCGTCAAATGTAAATAATGTAAATAATGTTCATAATTCCTCATCTCTTGAATATAGAATTACACCTAGAAACGTTTACCCGTGTAAATGGACTTATGTGTTAACCTTCTGGAATACATAACTTAATCTTTATAGTGCCTTTCATGACTTGCAGTGGCTATTTATTAATTAGGGGCTGCATTCTCTCTGGGTTTTGTAAAATCCAGTTTCTCAAGTTTGGTACTAAGTCAGCTATTTACGTATTCATGAGATGCTGTATTTACGAGGGTAAACTGAAAATTTCCTGGCTTAAGGGCATCGAGGCTCAACCTTCCGAGTTCTTTGCCAGGTCTTAGAAAACTGAAGAATCACTGCAGTAAGTGTGTTAATCTGAGAGGGGAATATGTCGAATAAAATCACAATTAACTAAGCCTCCTGTATTTTCTTTTACACAAAGCCAGGTAGCTTACTCGTTTTTTTACCCGAAGCTGAGTAGATTAATTGCCTATTTCTCATTAGTGCCTTGCAGACATTTTGTTTCACTGATCTTATGCATCATGGTATGGCAGCTGAATCTCTTCCAAATCATTATTATAGTCATGTATGTTTACAGTTTATGTTATGACCGAAAACATTCAGCCTTTTTTTTATTCTATTCAACTTCTTATATTGATATTCCCATGATTGTCGTTTCTACATATTGTATTGCATAATGTATTTGCCACTATAGCATGCATCATAGTTAGATGATTTAATGATGATATTTTCTCACAGATTCTTATGGAGTGGGTGATATCCATTCCGCTAATTCCATATAGTGGGGAGTGTTTGTAGAATCTAGGTAATTTCCCTCTATCCCAGTCTCTTTTGGTCATATGATATTTTATTGTTATTTAACGTCTTATGCATAAATATGCATCTGCGTATCTATGTACTTATGTAAATATACATGTTTGTATGTATGGATGTATTGAAGCATCATGGATACCACATATTTCCAAGGATTATTTGAACGTGGTTTATATTGCTAATGAAGCACATGGAAATATATTTTGCAATATAGTTCTACATTAGGAATGTCATATATCTTTCATTCTATGCAAACATTCTTCACGGATGTCTTAGAAAATATATACATATGTATGTTTGAACTTTAGGGTTTGAAACTAATAAACGTGTTTCTAATATCATCTACTAATTTAAATATATTTGATGTGCGGTAGAAAGGCAAACTCAGTGTCAGATAAATTGTATCGTGGTAATTAGTTCTGGACTATTACATTCTGAAATCAAATCACAACAATAGCAACATGGCCGTTAACCCATCCTTTGTCGAAGTATTAGATATGTTTTGTCACCTAGTAGAGATGTCTCACAGGTTTCTTCAAACAATAGACTGTAATCAGAATAATTCAGTGAATTTGTATAGGAATAAGGTAGAATTTAATGACAGAAGAGTGTGTAAACCCCCACCGATATAGCATCTGTGCGTGGATACAATCCGAAGTATTAATAGTATTCGATAGTCGTAATGATAAACAATGTCACACATATATCATACTTAACATTATTGTGCCCTACGTAAAAAGCAGAAGAGGAGAGATAGAATATACGTATAGATCCTGATGGTAGATTCTAAAATAGCTTGGAAGAAACATATACAAAGGATGCAAATTTAAAATGGAAAATTGAAATAAATTATTGTAGGTATGTATTTACGTATGAAGATATATAATTCAACTTGAAATAAGCAAAATAATGTAAACTGTATAGAAGAAAAATTATATAATTAAAGAGGGAGAAACTATTGAAAACTATGAAATTATTGTATCTTAACACCTCTACTACAATTACTTTGACAAATATCCAGAAATAGTGTGCGCTTTTCGAAAGTAATATAAAATATGTTTTGACAAGAAACGTGAAAGGGGCTAATAAAATGTCACTCGTAAAACCATTAATAGAAATGTATTATGAAAAGGATAAAGAACTGAGGACTTGCAATTATCAAATCAAAGTATTACATACACACTCGACATACACACTCGCATGAAATACATTCACACTATAGGACACATGCATGTAAGATGTAATTAGATATAATTATATAAGGATAGATAAAGAATCAAGTTAAATACTGGGTTCTATATGATCGAGTAATAGCCTGGCTAGCCATGAATGAGTATATCTGTTCGACTGAAATCAAAGCACAAATAATACAATATATTCTTAAAACATAAAATATAGTAATTCCTTTTGTTTTCCTTTAAGAAAGCGTCTGCACAAACATGAAGTCACCTATTAATAACAAATAAATTATACTTATGTTTCTCTAATCGGAAGTAGTTGATCAAATCTCATTTCTTACGTCGTAGCCATCTTCTGTATCAATGTGTTCTCACACATAGTAAACGTAGGTACGTAAAATCTCTTACCTGAATTTCACCAAACAAGGTTTCCATTTATACTAGCTGAAATCTTCCTTTCCTGTTCCCTTAACTCCTTTTCTTGCCTTAATAATCCTAGCTTTTCCTCAAATCATTTTTCTCGGCACGCACTTTGCATCAGCTTAAGGGTTCATTGTCGCACCAGAGTTCAAAACTGCTTTGAACACACTGGACTTCCTTGGGACCACCGAACATTAAAATAGTATTCTTTGCATAATGTTACTAGTTCTTCTGTACTTCTAGACAGCCATTCATTGTTCAGAGATATAGTAGTCAGTGGTGGGTTTAAAGACTGGTACTTCCCTCTTCTTGCCGACTGCGGATGCAGATCTCGGCGGTAGTAGACAACGATATGATTCAACACAGCTGAAGGTACTTAGTAAAATCTGTCGTATATATATATATATATATATATATATATAT
>NC_068981.1:140309458-140315750 GCF_001194135.2 Octopus bimaculoides | reverse complement strand
GTGTGTGTGTGTGTGTGTGTGTGTGGGTGTGTTTGTTTGTCTGTGTTTGTCCCCCCACCATCGCTTGACAACCGATGCTTGTGTGTTTATGACCCCGTAACTTAGCGGTTCGGCAAAAAGAGACCGATAGAATAAGTAGTAGGCTTGCAAAGAATAAGTCCTGGGGTCGATTTGCTCGACTAAAGGTGGTGCTCCAGCATGGCCGCAGTCAAATGACTGAAACAAGTAAAAGAGTAAAGAGTAAAGAGTAGATAATAATAAATATAACCAGAAACGTAATGCGATGAGAAGGCTTATACCTTGAACGCTATGATTTTAATTTAGATTCCACCTATTGATCCACTTGTTTGTTCTATATTTAAACTGCGGGTATATATGATGAATTTTCTACCGTTCGAGTTATCTGAATCAATTAGTATCCAAACGTTCAAGTGTTTTTGAGGGGCACATTTTTCATTAAATTATTTTGATAATTTTCTATTCTTCAAACTGTACAATTATCTATCTAGCTCTTTCTCTCTCTGCGTCCATTCGATCGTATGCGCATCTGATATTATTTCAAAACTGATCGAGTCTCAAATTGTTTTATGCCGTAAAACTAGAGCCGCTTCTATATCTGGGGCTAAGAAGGCTGTACAAAATGCCTTCTTTGTGAAGAGCTGGGCCGTATTAAATAAATTCTGGCGCTGAGTACATTGATCCATTGAGAATACCGTTAAGTCAAATTCAGATCAAAATACACAATAAATGCAATGGCAAGAGTTGAATCTTTTTGTTTTTTGGGTTTTTTTTGCGACAGAATGCAAAAATTATATACTTTTATAAAGGCCAGCGAAGTATAGGATGTAAGCAGTATTTAAAATTAGTGATTAGAGAATATTTGATACACTGTTTTGGAATACACAAGCCTGAACCCAGAGTACGGATGATCATTGGTAAGCATTGTTCCACGTAGACATTCTATGAAAGATAGATATCAGGACTGACTTTCAAAAGGTTGGTATTTTGATGCAAAGAGGGAGGGTGACATGTATGCTAAAAATTAAATTTGAATATGTAAATGTAAAATTGAGAATAAGGCATATACATTGATATATAGAGAAAGAGGGGGGGAGATACATAGATATATATGTATGTGCGTGTGAGTGTGTGTGTAAGAAAATCCTGACATGTTCTTCTTCTGAAATTTGTTTATGGATCATCTTTTTTTTTCTTTTTTTTTGGGGCTATAAACCATTCCCTTTTACATAGAAAACATTAAATAAGACAGAGAACATAACTGCAAATATAATTGTGTTCGCGTGCCTGTGTGGCTTTATGCATCTGTTTTATTTCTACCCTTGTGTTATTGATTTCATACTGACTCTGAGGCAATAATGTCCATTATTGTATGTTCCTAAACGTAAAAAAATGCGGCAGAAAACAGTGATGGAGAAGCTATATCATTTACATTAACTATTAAAATTAGTATTCTCTCTAAACACTGAAATATTAGCTCTTAAGAGAAGAATGCCTTGCGTCTTATATAGACAAACGTAAACACCAATACACGAAGAGAAGCGATTGGAATAATAAAATACAAACATATTCACAACGGTTCCTGCCAACAAATATTGAAACTGATATTTCAAGGAGAAATTCCATAGTTGGATGTTTTTCAACTGAAGCAGTTTGATCTAATATGCTCGAAATATGATTACATTATTCCTTTCATTTTTGTTGATTTTTTTGAATACTATTATTCTATCATTGTTTTTTCTTTCTTTTTATAGTTCTCTTTCAGAGTTTTTCTTTCTCTCTCTCTCTTTGTGTGTATGTCTTTCTATATAATTTTCTCTTTAATATTCTCTCTCGATCGCTTACTCTTTTTCCCCGTCTCCCTTGCTTACTTCTTTTTCTATGCGTGTTCTCTGCATTATACATTAATTGTGCGTGTTGATATTTAGATCAAGAGACAAACTATCGTGAGTTGATCACGGATTATATTTTCAAAAATATAGTTCCAACTGCGAAACCAAATATTGATCAAACATAAATGGCAGCCGTTAATCTTTGTCAAACTTGAAAAAAAAAAAATCACTGAAAGCCAAACAAACTGATTCGCAAGGCATATTATCTTTCTTTTGCTTTCAATGTTAGAATTTCTGTGGCTATTTACTGCAGGGTCGTGGAGTTTGGGGCACACCCAATTTTCTGTAATTGACGTCTATTGAACGTATGAAGAATCAGGCAAAGTTTATGATTATCGATTATACACCCATAATGTTAATGTCGCACGACAACCTATTTTTCAATATGTATTCTGAGAAGATCTAAACAATCACGATGTTAGCGTTCATTACAGTCACCTTTAATTCCATGTTCTATCAAAAATACCTCCGTCGTAGAAATCACAAACTATCCTTTAAAAACGAATCATTCTTTTGAAATATAAAGATTTCAACACGTTCATATAAAGGTACAGATTACAAATTGATATACGAAAATGGTACAATATTTTTTATATACCTAGTAGAAATATATTTTTATTTTAGAATCACAAAAGAAAGCACAATAAAGCGAGATCGATATTGTTCATAGACATTAATCAAACATACACAGATTCTTGTGTGTTTTTTTAGAACTTTTCCATACTTTTGTGATATAAGTTACTTGGAGCTAGAATGTTATTCGAGGGTCTTCCGTGCAAAGGTACTCAAACACACACACACACTGATCTGGCTAGGAAAACGTGGCAACCGACTTGAATAGAAAATAAGATCTCATGCTGATATTTCACGAATGATTCATCAACTGATATTTGTCTTTCTCCAGATAGTGATAAATGTCAAATCTATCTTCCCAGAGTAATATGAGTTGAGCCACAATGATCGTTTTATGATTCTAGATACAAAGAACATTTCTAGTTACAATGATATTATAAACGCTTCTTCCGGAAGGATGAGTCAATCTTTCAGGTTCATTTGCATATCCAGTGTGATACGAAATAGTAAACAGGTTGCGAACAGCTGATTTTCCGTCAGCAGTCTTATAAAATTTGTTTAAATATTCGAGGGTTTTGGGTTGGCATGAGTGCTACTTGTTGCCCTGGACTCCATGAAGGTCCGTTATAATAGCTATTTGTATATGTACCTTGTTGTTTATCCACTTTTATCAGCCTTCTCATACTAACCTGGAGCACCCGGTGAAAATGTGGTTCAGGGTACAAAAAGTTGTTCCAGTGCGAAACTTCTATTTCACCAAGATTCTAAGTCTGTATGAAGATAGCAAGTGTTCAACGACAGTACTCAGGTGGAAAAATGATTTTCCATCATAATTGATACTTCATGGTTCTCTCAAAAACAGTAATCGATTTGTAATGCTCATAGCATATCCCTATAACTTTCTTTTAAAGATATGGCATTTTTTTACTTTGAAAAACCTACATGTAAGTTATTTCTCTCTGACAATGACTAAAACACTTCCGAAAATGTGTCCTACCTCATGCAAATACTGCGGTGTTTTGTTTATCTGATTTTGACCAGTACATTTCACAATCTTCTGCGTGTTCTTAGTAGCTTTGCCCTCCTTGCAGCATAGTTGCTTTCGAGATTACTTCAACTCTAATATAATTTCCAATTAAGAGACTTGGTTTTGATCTTTTGCCTTTGCATCGGTTTTCCTCTGTAGACCTGGGATTTTAGATATATTGTTTATCGCATTGATGGATGCGTGTTCTGTTTTCTTTTGAATCTGTAGCTAATGTTGTGTTTTGCTGGTTGAATTGTTTCTGTTATGGTCGATCGGTAAGTGTTTTTTAATTGGTTTAAGTGCGCTTTTCCTATATCCTCCGCTTAGTTGAACGTATCTCAAGCGAAACTTCACCAAGGCGAGGTTTATTGTTTCTGCTATCGTATGATCTTTGGTCTGTTCCTTTCACTTAGTGCAAAGAACTATTTGAGCATCATTGCATTTAGGAATTCGATCAAAACTGCTACTGCATTGTCGAATATTGACTTGTCGGATGTTACAACAACAAAGATTGCTGACATATATCTTTATTACAGAAAAGGGTCTATGGGAGTGTTTGTTTAAATATTGTGACACTTATTTCCTTTATGGATAAAACCGAGTTTTTTTCTCTTGTTTTGTAATGATATGCTTAAGAAATTTATTATGTATATGTTGCTTCGGATCGGTGAATTGAGGGTGAACATTTCTTGGTATTAACTGGCCAATATAAACGGAGACCATGTAGAAACAATGAATGTATTTCAATGTACATATGTACACGTGTGTGTGTGTATGTATGTGTGTTACTGTACGTATGTGTACGTGTGTACATCCATATATATATATATACATATATACAAAACGTAAAAATAAAAACAAAACACAAAGGATTCTGCGGTACACATGTCTCAAGCTTTATAGTTGTTGCATCATTATTGGTATATAATTGAGAGTATAAAGCAATCTTCAGCCGCAAATGTATTCTTTCCCAAGAATTATATCACAAAGAAGAAATTAAAAGAGGCAGAAACATGAGAGATAAAGGTGAGAGTCCACTTGGTATTGTCCATATATATATACACACAGTGAGAGAGAGAGAGAGAGAAAGAGATGGGTTGGACACTGGATGGGGAAATATCGAGTCGAAAATCAGGGAAGATATGGCACAGTGTGTTCAGGAGTTATATGACCTGATTGAAGTGAGCCCGACACTGGAGTTAATAAAAAGCGAACAGTCTGGTTGCTTGGAGTTGGATCGTTGTCTATTACACTGACACCACTGGAGAAACTATGTTCTAAGATATATGCACATATATATATATATATATATATATATATATATATATATATATATATATATATATATATATATATATATATATATATATATATACATACATAGACGTGTGGCTGACATATATATATATATATATATATGTATATACACATACCCATGTGTGTGTGTGTGTGTGTGTGTGTGCGCGTGTGTGTGTGCGTATGCGTATGTGTGTGTATGAGTGTGTGTTTTATATATGTACATCTCTAAATTAAGAAAAATTATTAACATAGATTCACTAATGATTTTACATTTATGCGTTTTGGATTTTTTCCAAATCACTTTTCAAAAAAAATTTATATGGCTAACATGATGTTATTATTATCTTATTTTTGTGTTTTTGATATGATAAAAGAAATTCAAATTTCTTTTTGCTTTCATAATTAATTATACTGTAAAAATGGTTTTAATCTTTGACCTGAAATATTGTAATCTAAAAATAACGCTGTTGCTAATATTGTCGACAACAAAATCCGGAATAGATTATGCTATATATTTACAACTAATAAATTTGAATAATTAATACAGAGTTGAAAGGAGGACGAAATATGAATGGTAAATTGAAATATTTTAGAGAGAAAGTCTAATCATAAAAATATATGGTGTTTCTTATTGAGATTTATCATCACATTTTCCCCAAAAATGCTATTTCATATCAAAATACTGCTTCCACATGAAATTTGATGCAAACATAATTCTACAGAAATGTTGAAGCAATTGAATATAATCGCCATATTATTAATATAAATTCATTATGGTTGTTATTAAAACTTTGTTTAATTTTATAATTAATGCTATTTCTAAAAAACACTTTCTATGTACTTTGTATGAGTCACTCTTTCAATTAAAATGCCAGCTCTAATTGTAATTCATTTCGTTCTGGTTAATTAAATAATTAATTAAATAATTAATTCACGATTGGTTTGTTAGAATCTTTCGCCACCTAACCATGTCATTTTCAATGGCCTACTCTGACTGCAAATATTTTAGAGTGTTGTTAGTATTACATTATTTAAATGTACAAGCCTGCAGCGCATGTTTGCAGGGAATCCATATACCACAGATGTGCATGTTCTACATATTTTAAAAGTATTTCTCTGTATTTTTGTTTCTTTGATATCTCAACCATTTATGTTTTCATAAACACAATCTTGTTATCTCAATTCCGAATCCGTATATTTAGATAGTTTGACGGTTTGATTTATTGTCATCGGTTACGATACATACATCGATTAGAAGGTAAATTTTCCAAAATCGCCTTTTCAAATAGTAACTTGGATATACGTGTCTGTGTGAAAAGGTATTTCACACTATAGGTACAAATGTATGAGGGTATGTGTGTACGCATGTGTGAATGTGTGTGTACATGTATGTATGAGTGTTTTTTTGTTTGTTTGTGTGTGTGTGTGTGTGTGTGTATGTGTGTGTGTGTGTGTGTGTGTGTGTGTGTGTGTGTGTGTGTGT
>NC_068981.1:140304237-140307453 GCF_001194135.2 Octopus bimaculoides | reverse complement strand
ATATATATATATATATATATATATATATATATATATATATACATATATACCTGCATGCACACATACACACACATACACACTCTCTCTCTTTCTCTCTCTTTCTCTCTTTCTCTCTCTCACACACACATATATGAATATTTTTCTGCTTAACTGTCCACAAATATATAGAAAAAACGTCACCTGCTTAAGACTTATGACTTTAAGTGTAGCATCATACTAATATGCTTGGAAATGTAGAATCCATACAATGACATTCATTTATATATATTTCTGTACTACGACATATTACACTCAATCCATTGCAAATTACAGCATTTTAATTCTGCTTCAATTGTAGTCGATAAATATATGCTTCTGAGGATCTTTAACCTTTACCAATACAAACACTTGTTGGTTTATTGGGAAGTGAAGAGGAAATGCAATTAGAAAACATATCTTCAATTCTTAATACTATAAAAAGATCGTACACAATATTAAAATGTTTATAACTGAATGTAGTTTTGTATGTGAATGTGTTAAACCAGATATTTATGATATTTCATCCCCTCAGTTGAAATTGCACAGAATACTGCCAGGTAAACATATATAATACTCAAACTATAAAAAAATTAATGTCCAGTGTTAGTGCTGCATCGAGTTTACCAACATTTTCTGAGTGAAAATCCGAAGCGAATTAAAATCATGTATGCATGCAATGTGATTCCGAAAAATACAAACATGTAGATGGCAAATTGCCTTTCTCATCGTTACATAGACATGGTCTACAAACTATTACTTTTCAGACTAAATACCTAACGGTATTTACTGTCTGCAGCACTAATGTTTTAATTCTCAAAATGGTCGATTTTCGGAGTAAATTATAACTTTTGGACCTAATCACCAACTGCCGCAATTTATATGTGCATGCAAACGCGTAATGGTCACACTCTTATATACAACGACATAGTGTTTCGCAAAATGTCAACGAATTTAATATTGGTAATGATGATTCATCAAGCTGTAATTTTCTTAAAGCTTTAAATAATTAATATTTTTATTATCAAATCTCGATAATGCACTCAGTAGACGATCGAACTGCCGTATTCTATGCAACAAATTTCCCTAAGCCTCAAATTGTATTTACACTGTAAAATTCCAGTCCATTCTTTTTTTATTTTTATCTTTGAAGAGCAACGTACATAAATTATTTTGCGACAACTGTTCAGTAATGCCTTGTAGCCACCAATACTTGGACGGAAGTTCAATTTTCATCACCTAAAATTGCAAATTTAGAGACGATGGTAAAATTATGGCATGAAAATTTTATAGACTTTTTCTTAGTTTCAATTATTGAAATGTGACCCTATCAGGAACGATCTTAAATTATATATCAGCAACTGATGAAGCAGCTTAGTAATCTCTTTTCTTTCAATACACATCTAGAACGTAAAATGTCTATTCAGATTGTTGCGTTCTAATAAAAGGGAACACTAGAATAAACTGTTCTTCGCTTAATCCGTAGATGACAAAGATCGCAAGAACTTATCTCATTTCTATACCTTCACTGCTTTCTTTCCTTCCAGCTTCACACTACGTATCCTTCATCAATACACGAAACATCGTCCCAATTCTAATCCAAGACACTCTGTGCCCCACCGTCTTACACTCTCCAAATGCGGAAATCCTTCCAATTTCTTCAAAGAAATAGATCCACTCCATGTCACTACCTTTAAACTTAAACGATGCACCCCAGAACTTGCACTGATACCCCCACTAAATTCTTTAAACTTTCACTATCTACGGGGAGATACTCCAATATTTAGAAGCACGCTTGTGTCTGTTCTATTCCTGAGAAAGACAAATCCTTCAGCATTCACTTATAATGCTATAATGTAACTGAGGCTACCATGAATATTGATGTTCTCCATCACCTTGAATACCATTAATTTTCTTTCTCAGTGGATAGAACCAGGTCCCACGGCAGACGTACTCTTAGCAGAGCCAGTTTTCACGGTGACCTACTCTCTGTTACTCACCGATAACATTTTATTTAAGAGATGTACAGAGAATGCACTGTGTTGCCCGAGACATCAGAAATACAGTCAAATATGTCACATACAAAACACATCAGAACGTCTCGTCTACTGGCTCAACCATTCTCTCATATCTCTCATATCAGAAGCTCCTTTTGAGATTGCATGAGTGCAGTACTTGTTCACGGAGCTCCTTTTTTCCCCAGTACACTGTCAACACTGGTACACCCCAATGTTTAGGTTTGTCTTTCATATTCTTTCTCTTATAAGTCAATAACGCTCACCCATATGCAGCTGAAGTAACCTTTTATTTGTGCCTAACTATCATTAACCAATCAACATCTACATACAACCTTTGAAGTATACATCAAACTGCAATGAATCTATACACATAAACCTCAAGGCATCCTCCAGTTGATACATGCAGACATTGTTTACAATAAGGAGAAAAAGCTTAAGCACAACTCATATCACGAAATCACCACCACAACTACATAAATGTTGATCTAAACATGAGCGACACAAAGCTGCATCTATGATAGTAGCTCACAAATTTGGACCCCACAGTCAACAACATTTCCTCGTGAAAACACTTCATCCTTACAATTCCTTGTAATCTATTCCTAAAATAGCATCTCCGTTAAGAACAAGGTCTTTCAGATCACAGTATTGACATCTACAAGGTTAAAATGAACCCACAAAGTTGTACTGCTCCTGCTACCTGTAATATCTTGCGGCGTTTCCAGACATGAGCTAATCGGTTGACTGGCTCTCTATCGCTAACGGATAAACTGCAGTTTCTCACCCACATGCGACTTTATCCGCTTTTTGTATTTTCTATTGCAGATATAATGGACTCTGCAGAGCAGAAAAGAGACGTTATAAAAACTACAATGTATTTTAACCGACACTACCGTTTATGACATCCAGCTATCTTATATATTTGTTACTTTTGTTATACAAAATCAATATATAGATTTATATTTTAAAGGGTCCCATAGTATGCATTACTGGAACATGAAGAAAATATCTGTTGCATAATATCGAAAATAATAACTTCAACGACTTTTAATCTGTTTCAAAGGTCAAATATTGTATGGAAAATTTAGCAGCTATAAAACAATTAAAAAAAGCAAGCAAACAATGCACAAACACATAAAACACATGAATGAGTGAGGACGTATGTATGCATGATATATATATA
>NC_068981.1:140302148-140303751 GCF_001194135.2 Octopus bimaculoides | reverse complement strand
ATATATATATTCACATATACATATATATTCACATATACATATACATCTATGTGTCAGCTTGCGTATTTCTATGGGTTGTTTCGTGTGTATTAGTACCCGTCATCTTATATGCTTTCGTTTACCCAAATGCATTACATAAACTTCCATGCATATATGCATCATCAGAACCTGATAAGTGGAGTATTGTTCAAAGAGAGAGAGAGGGTAAAAGCCGTCCAGCATTCGCTTCCATTCCAGTATTTCTTTTAAAGGCAGTGGTGTAGCTGGCTATTAATGTTATATTTTGCCTCTTCATTTATTTTTTGTATGTGTGTTTGTTTATCTGTTGAGAAACATGAGAAGCAAATTCGGACATTTCTGTTCTTTTATAGTATAAATGTTTTAACATTCTTTGTGTGGTGATACTACTATGGCACTTAACAAACAAATGAAAGCATAAAAACCATTCCGAAGACTCTCGTAATAGACACGATAATGTTTACTGTATCTCTGATAAATTCACATTTCAGTTTTAATGCTTCTAAGATAAATCTAATTTTGATGTTTCTGTTGTAGATAGCCCCCATGTTATTTTCGAAATGTTTGCCCTGCTAGAGCCAAAGGTCAGTTTGTAAATTCGATTCACCAAAGGTGGGTAACTGGTATTTGAGATATATTATAAAATGATACAAGTCACTGTATGTGAAAGATTACCAATATACATACAATCATGTGTAGATATGTTTATATATAATATGTATGTATGTACACACATACGTGCATATATGAACACACTCACGCACACAAACATATCTCTATGTATATAGTCATTTCATTGAGGGCAATTATGGTGGCATTTTTCCTTTCAAGTAATTGTCCAATTTCCAAATTACAAACTAATGCTGAACAGTTTATACGTGTGCATGTATATATATGTGTGTGTGCGGTGTGTGCGGTATATGTGGCTGTGTGTGTATGCATGCATATATATGTGTGTGTGTACATATTTGTATGCGTGTGCGTGTATTCGATATCATACATACATATAAATTTCATATACATATCAATGCATTTATGCTTTAGTATATATGTATGTAGAAATATCAATAAGATTTTGAACAATACTTGATCGGATTTGTGACTATAGTTCTGATAATATATGCGGAGAGAATAAAGAACTTCAACTGAAAATATTCCAAAATGCAATGTATGATGTCATACTAAAGCATGCATATGTTAATATGTACAAATGCAGTGCAGTTACAAGCCGATGGCACAGATATTTAGGTTCAGAAACAGCCCATCACAAGCGTGAAAATCATTTGTGTGTGTCCGATATTTCCAGAAATTTTAATATTTTATTCACTATCGTTGTGTCTGCGTATCTACATATGGCTCTGTTTTAACGAAAGTATCTTGCCATATACTTCTGAATTCTTCTTCCGATTCGCTGAACGCTGAATCCACAAGTTTTTCTTTTATTTTATCAATTCTCTCTGTGTTTATTTTCACTTATTACTTTCAGCTGAAGAGCGTAGACTCGAAACGTAAAAGACTTTTTCAATTTCCCGAGCGTCAAAATAATGCACCTCTGTGTTGATAAATCTGCCATCGTCTTATATAT
>NC_068981.1:140298839-140301955 GCF_001194135.2 Octopus bimaculoides | reverse complement strand
TATACATATACATATATACACATATATAGATAGGACCCATAACATTCTATATGGATTTATATCATTCTACATTTATACTCCACCGATTCTATTTTTGATATCGTTTTATTGTAAGTTGGACTATATATTTATGTAATTTTAATATATGCTTAATATATTTGTATTGGTATATCTATGTGTTTTAATGTATTTCTTAATGTATTTATAATTCTATACATCTTTATTGTATGATTTTATACATATAATATCTTTATAACGGAGTATATTTTAATATATGCGTATTGGCAGCCTGACTTTTGCTACTCATCATTATTTTTTCCTATTCTCCGTATGGCTCAAATGCTTTGAGCGCTTTCGTCTGTCGTCTATATATAGAGAACATTTATCATCATGAGGTATCCAGTATACTTGATTTTCCAGTGAAAAACAATTACTTAGCTCACACAGCTTAATCTATAAGCAGTCTGGAATTATCCATAATTTTCCGTGGCGCTTTTTCAGTTTCACACAAAAAGATCTTTGAACTCCCAAATCATCTTCATGTTCCAGCTGCATTCCGCAAAGTAATACCTCTGTCAAGCAGTATTTGATAGGGTGTGTACAAAGTGCTGTTACAGCGGTGTCATTCAATTGAGAATAACAAAATTTGGAAGGCCATTTTATTAGATGTATAGTAACGTTATACTAAAAATTACAATGATCTATAAGAGTTATAACACTATCTCCTGAAAAAAAATTCTTAAAACTTCTGGAAAGCACCTCGTATCATCCGAGATATTCATGTAGCGTCTATCTCGACTTGGCTTCGGACAAGCTGACATTATTAATAGGATAACGACAACATTATTTATAGGATGGCAGACACAATTGTCAAATATATCAGTTTATAAAATATCTTGGTTTCGTTTTGTTTCATGCCTTTTTCAACTACCATAACGATATCCAAATTGTCCATATTTTTCCCAAAGTATTTGCGTGCAATATTAGAGGCTTTTACCTTCTACTTTGAGCACATGAAACAATTTCTTAGATACTCAGCTGGCATATAAAAATGGCTGTTATCACAGAAAAGCAATGAAGTTTAAATTATAAATAATTGGCCCTCAATGAGAGGATTATTGTATTTGTGATTTGATAGAAAAAGTCACTGATATCTGCATATGATACAATTCCCTATCAGCTCTTTGTTCTACTTCAGTTCCATACGATTCTCACGCCAAATATACAAATCTGCATGTAACTTCCTATTGATACCCATATTTCTTGTATTACACTCCTCTAACATGAGGTAGATGAGACAATATGAAGAATGCAGGCAGTCAGTATTATATATATATATATATATATGTGTGTGTGTGTATGTGTGTGTGTGTGTGTATGTGTGTGTGTGTGTGTGTGTGTATACATGTAGCTAAATATGAAGTGAGGTAGAATATATAAAGCTACATTAAAAAAAATCATTGTCTATATATGCATGCATTTATAAATGATTACACTGACACGCACAAACACTTTTACCAATACACTCAAACGAATACCTGTATGCATGTATGTATATATATATATATATATATATATATATATATATATATATATATATGTGTGTGTGTGTGTGTGTGTGTGTGTGTAAATATACATATGTGTATGTGTGTGTGTGTATATATATATATAAGCATGTATGCATGTATATAATTATATAATACTCAAAATTACTCAAATATATATAAATATATGTGCATACATTTACGTGTGTCTGCGCGCATGTCTGTGTGGCACGTATGTGTGTGCGTTCGCACGCGAAAGCTTTTGTGTGGTATGAGTGCGTGTGTGAAGTTTATGCCAATTATCTCAAAGTTTCATTACGATTTGTTTTCGGCGATCTGACGTCGCTAACTGCTGGTGAAGAGTTGAATCATTTTTAATACATTTTTAATACCATCTGACTTGACGCCTTTGCACACACGCACTCACTCTCTAACACACTTACACACACACAAACACACACATATATAATCATGCATATATATATATATATATATCATGCATATATCATGCATATATATATATATATATATATATATATATATATATATATATATATACATTAACGCATACATGGATATATAATTGTGTATACTTTTGCCTTTATATGTATGCGTTCCTCAATTTTTGTATGTGTGTATATTTGTATGCTAGTGGTTGTATGTGAGTTTAAATGTATAGCTTTCTGAAATGGGTTTTAAAATAGTTATTCATTATAATTATCAGATGCTTTAATCATACGTACAGTTATCCGTAATCTGAATTTCAAATTCAGTAGATCGTAAGATACAGATCATATATGGAAATGTGGGCTTTTTTTTGTTTTTTGTTTTTTTTTTTCTTTTTTAGCTTTTTTGTTTATGACCGGAAGTACATTCGTTCATGAATACATTGTGCATCGCGTCTCAAAGAAATTAGTTATTAAAATAAAAGAATATTTTAACAAAAGTAAAATATTTACGAAGGGAAATTTTAGAGTGGCAAAAAAGATTTTCATTTTTAAAGCTACAATTATGTTGGAAATAAGAGGAAAAATTTCTACATAACTGTTAATCTTAACCCATTCTCTATCTGGTTTCTTATTTCTTTCAGAAAAGGTATTTCTCTAAGACGGTTACAGTGCAGAATGTGTCAATGAAATTCTGTCCTGTTATCTTCACGATACGTTTATTACGGTGTTGTATGTAGTTACGGTGTTCTATGCCATTTCTTTACATTCATGTATTGGTTGCAACTACCTTTAGATGGTCAGAAATACATTCATATTAAAAACATACTTGTTCATGCTCCCCCTGCTTAGAGACTGCAGAGTGTAGTAGAAAAAACAGCACATAATGCTTTGAAAAAATGGGACTGACGAAATAACAGGAATTTGCAATAAGTTAGACAATTCGGTGGATAAGCAACAATCACACATGGTTTGTAGCGACACGTAATATATCTATCGAGTGCCAGGTAGAAATAACCTCTATCTTGAAACTATATAGAATTACAGAAAACATATATGTATTCAGCAAACACACACACACACACACACATATATATATATATATATATATATATATATATATATA
>NC_068981.1:140297555-140298530 GCF_001194135.2 Octopus bimaculoides | reverse complement strand
TTTTTTTTGTTTTTTTTTTTGTTTTAGACAAGGTAGCTAGCCAGCAGAATCAGTAGCACGCCGGGTAGAATTCTGAGCGGCATTTCGTCCTTCTTTATGTTTTGAGTTCAATTTCCGCCCAGGTGGGCATTGCCTTTCATCCTTTCGGAGTCTATAAAATAACTAGCATCGATGTAATCGACTCACCCCATCCCTCGAAAATGATGGCCTTATGCCAAAGTTTGAACTCGATATTACAGTTCTTTATGGTTCTTAACGTCTCTACACATATTTAACACAGCTTTAATAGTCTTTCAATGTCTGATTTTCATACCCTAACCCTAACCCTAACCCTAACCCTAACACAAAGCTGAGCCACGCTGCACAACTGTACGTTTGCATCAACACACTCATTTATCGCTGTAAGATAAATTACTCTCTTATGGAGCCTGACTGCGCAAAAGTATGCTGCACAGCATCTAAAGTAAATTTCAAAATCCTGAGATTTCAGTTACTAAATCTTCAGTGTGCTTTACTGCACAACAGTATCTTAAATTAGTATAAAACAGTTCTATTTTCCTCCAGGTAGCGGGATGCATATCATCTCTATATGAATGCCACCCCGTTCGTTGTAATGCGTTTGCTCATTTGCTCACTTGCTCATTTGCTCACCCATCCTTATTAATAATTTATTCCGTACACCAGCCCTCATACGTAAACAGCAATCACAGAAATTCAACAACTTGATAAATTAACCGAGCTTACGCACACAACATACTGGATAAAGCAGACTGCATATATTTTCCGCATGATTTTAGTCTTTTTTGTCAAGTTCAATAGATATTTTATTGTAAACAGTTTGCCAAATGGAAAATGGAAATTTCAAAATTACAGCAGATGGGAATAACGTGAACGAAGCTGATTACTCGGTGAGTTGAACAGGATAAACATTAATCCAGTCGCTCTCACCTACGTTTATATATAGTTATATATATA
>NC_068981.1:140291128-140293635 GCF_001194135.2 Octopus bimaculoides | reverse complement strand
TATATATATATATATATGCATGATGGTGTTTCTGCGTCGAAATAAAAACCTAAGGAAATTCTAATTGTACACAATATGTTCAGAAACACATTTATTTATGAATCAGTCATTATCATTTTGCCAATATGAAGAAATGGATATTACTAATGTAAATATATTTGTTGAAATATATTTCTGTGAAAAGTAAATGCCAATAGGTTTATATTGAACAACGAAACATTTGAGAAAACAAAACATACGCCGCCAGCTAATGATATCATTGTTTCCCTACGAATACGTATCAAACGCCATTGCAGCGTGTTTTGTATGATGTATTTCTCTCTTTCAATCTATAGTCATGAATTATTTCGTTATATTTATAACATCCGAACACACATGTAGCATCATTCGCATGCGGGCCCGCGCACACGAACACAAACAAGCATACAGACATACACCATTGACATGTCGCTATATGGACATATGATTAGATGACTGTGTCTTTGCAGCAATATCCCGTTTTGCTTCTTCTTTGTTAATGCCATCCCATCATAAAGAACCTTAATATAACAGTAATTTATCACATCTAAACTCCGAGTAATCCTCGTTTCTTGACCGTGACTCACATTTCCAACCTCTAAGCATCCTTAGAACGATTTATTTCTTAGATTTCTTAACTTATTCGTACATTGGAAAAAAAAATACTAAATCAGTTACACTTGATTTGCTTTTCTTCCTGGAATATGTTCTCGTGCAACACCGTACAACATGTAAATTAACTGCTTTTGATTACTCAATATTTTGAAATTAAAAGCAAAGTCTGTATTCAAGGTTTCAAGCCTTACTACATGTGAGCGAAACGTTCTAATTAGTTACCGAATAAAATATTATGAAAACGGAAAATTAAAAAGGTAATAAATATAAAAGTATTGTTGTTGATTCACTTGCACAATAATCAATTTCAATAATCCTTGCTGTATAAATCAGCAAATATATATATATATATATAAGGTCGGGGGAGGGGATGAGTCAATTATCTCGACCCAAGTACTTAGTTTATCGACCACAAAACCATGAAATGCAACGTAAACCTCGGCGGAATTTGAACTCAGAACAAAAAGACAGATGAATGCCGCGAAGTATTTTACCGTGCTAACGACTCTTTCAGTACGCCGCCTAAATTTATTGAATATATTAAATAATGTTAAGGGTTCCCTGCGTCACTCACCAAACTTCCATGTTGAATATATTAAAGGTTTCCTGCGTCACTCACCAAACTTCCATGTTATTGCGTGACAAATGACGTTCAATTTGGTTAATCAGTTAAAAAAGGAAGTTGTTGAAGTGAGTAAAAGTGTGTTTGTTTCACGTGGATGCTTTGAAAACTTGAAGAAAGGATTTAATCCGATGGCAATTGAGGGGTTGCATCGGAATTGCCAGAGGCATTGAGGAATATCATGTGTATGTGCGTTGGAGGGTGCTCGCGCTCGCGCGTGTGTGCGCACGCGTATATGTACACCACACATCGTGCACAGTCGCACATTACTGTAATCTTGTCATTGTGAATTGTACAAGTTTTTTCAGATACATATTCTGTACTTATATTTGAAGGTAATTTAATATATAAGGACTGCTATAGTAAAGGCACTCAACTACAATTTTTACCCATTTCTATGTGTATGCATGTGTGGGTTTATGTGTGTGTATGGGTGTGCGTGTATGTATTTATCTATACATATGTTTATGTATGTATGTATGTATTCTCCATGCAAATTTGTATGTGCAGCTAAATTTGTATATACACAGGTGCACCCAGTAAACTTAGTGATAATATTGGCTTCACATTTGGGACAAGGTAGTATATGTATATGTATACACATATATATGTATGTATATATATATATATATATATATATATATATATATATATATATATATATATATATACACAATGATATATATATATATATACAAATTTAATTAGAGGATATGTTAATCTCATGAAGGGATGATTAACTGCTTTAATACCTAGTATTGTCGGGGAATGAAATTCCGTTAACACAATGGGTATATATTAAGCATATAGTTTATATCCAGTTAAAAGAACAACGGAGAATGGAAATAAGGAAGTTAATTAGCTATTATTAACAAATTATTTATTATTAACAAATTGAATCTGCTGAAATGAACTGTCAGGTAAATCCAAAGGTAAATCCAAAGGTAAACATCCAAAGGTAAATCTTTATGTTTCTGTGATGCAATTATACTCATGTCACATAAATGTATAAATTTGTAATTACATTACTGAGTAGTAATTGAAACGGGTGTAAGAAGCGAAGATGAGCAATTTGTTAATAAGTATTTGTTAAATTCCTTTTCTTGGCTTGGACATCCTTCTACTAAACAAGCAAAAATCTATTGCAAGATGGAATATATATACCTCTACCACCTAAGCTATATCAACTTTCGTTCCAACATAAATTTCCGGATTATTCACACAAGGATTAATCTGCACGAATTTCTACACG
>NC_068981.1:140287363-140289914 GCF_001194135.2 Octopus bimaculoides | reverse complement strand
ATATATATATATGCCTACGTATGTACCACTATGTTTGTAGTCATGTAAACATGGATGATTGAATATGATTTTCTTTTTATATTTTTCTTACGTGTTTCTTTCGTATTATGTTCGTATGTTCTGTTTCGTTTTCGTTTCGTTCGACTCAATCAGTAACGATAAATAATATGCGGACATTTTGATATTAATATGATATGCTAGTCAATCTAATAGTAAATGTAGTGTCCTCTCATTTCTTTCTAGTTTTATTTGTTAATGCATATCATTGCAGTCACTAGAAATTATATTTGACATCTGCCGTCGTAAAAAGAACTGTGGGCAGAAAAAATGCTACTGATGCTAGTATAGTGTTGGCGATGTACATGTGTTGGTATGTCACACTGAGTTTGATTTTTGCAATTGTTGTTCAATTATCAAAGTTGGACTAATTTTACGAGGCTGTTACTTTGATTAGATATTGCATATAACATATGAATTATTTTATAGTATATGTTATATATTCAATCTCAATATATATAATCATTTTTTTCTGAAATACTATTTTAAAATGAAGTATTCAGAGTTCGATTTTTCTGATAAGATCAGAAATGTAAAACTGATTTAAAAGTAACCGTCAATTTAAATGCATTCTACGTTTGCTAGGATAATTTGCTTTAAGTTCGCATGACTAAACTTAAATACTTATACATTTTGATATGTAAAAAGAAAAAAATATAAATATTTTCAATTCTATATTTATGAAATTAAGAATTATGTACATTATTTACGTTATTTACATTTGACGGATATTTGTCCTCATCTTGTTTGTTGTTTCATCAGGTGTCAAGACTCTGAGTTCGATTCCAGGCATTGACCTGAAGAATAATAATAATAGTAGTAGTAGTAGTAGTAGTAGTAGTAGTAGTAGTAGTAGTAGTAGTAGTAGTAACAACAAAAACATCGAAAAATACCTTAAGAATGAGAACCCAGGTTCGAAATTTCCCCAAGACACCTGATGAAGGCTGGACGGTATATCAGCCGAAACGTTGTGTTCACAACAAACAAAATACACCGATATTTTATGCTCGGAGTTTCTTTTTCCTTGTCTTACTGTCTTTGAAAGCAGTCAATCCGACATCTCTCACTCACATATACCATGACAAAGATGCATCATGTCCTAAAACATTTTTTAATTAATGTCAAAGTGTGTATGCCGGACACAGCCATGTAATTTCTGAGTCCATGCCTGGTTATGATATCAATGTTGACCGTATCTTATGCTCATATTTGTCTTTGACAGGTAGTATTTTGTTCTGCTATGTTTCTAGCAACATTTTTCACCAGGCAAGCCTGGGGGAGTAGATGATGCAGTCCCCAATGTCCTGATCAGGTATCATGCAGCGGACTACATGTTTCTAATTGCACTGTGGGCGGCCTGTGTAATGCTTCTATTAATTGAACTATAGTACATACAAACATGATAATCCAGTCTTTTTCCTTGTTTTACTTGTAATTATTATGTTTCTTTGTCTTGTAAGGATTTAACTTCTCATTTAAAGCAAATATGACAGTTATTTTGAGCAGAACGAGTGGCCACGAAAAGACGTCACCCTTGGCTCTAGATATAATGAAGAACTCCATTTGTTATTAAGCCTTGTTGAATAATAATCAAATCTAATGAACATTCAACCCGATTAGCTGATATTCTTATATAAGTTATATCTAAACAAGCGCGATTAGCTATTCGATTAGGTTAAAGTAAATTGCCCCGAACCAACACTAAAAACCTTTCGAAGAAATAGAGACATCATTAACACATGGGGAATAATAGCAAACTGCGTACGTACAATGTACATAGACATTGGCGTATGAGAATATCCTCCTTTCACATACAGTACGCATGACTGTGTTTAAAATACCAAAATATATAAACCAATTGTTATAGAACCAGCAACTCTTTAAAAGCTCAAAAATCGATTATTATAATTTGGTTATTATCAGACTTAATTATGAATAACATCTTAATTATGACGTGTGTTGTCAGAAAACGGCTTGAACATCGTTAGTAAGTATCTTGATTACACTTATTCAACTTTTTATTATTCTTTTTGTTCTTATGTCGCTATGTGTTTATCTTTGACCTTAAAACTAATTTAAATTCATCATCTGAGCGAATTATGCACAAAGAATGATCAATATAATTATGAGAACTAATACGCTTGAATAATTTTGGATAAAATTTCTTCCTTGTACCATATGTAAATTATCAGAAGAGATAGAAATATATATATATATATATATAAAAAGATGTATTAACAGCTATTCTATGTCTGGACATATTTCTGTTTTTGGAAATGTGAAAAAATATTTCTTACCCAAGAATAACGGTTTAATTGAAAAGATGCCAGACTGCTTGGCTTCACTCCCTCCTTATAGACTTCAATAAAAAGAAAGATGTTACATTTTGAAATAACATAGTTTCATATTTCTTCATTTATTCATCACTCTCTTTCTTTATCTTTGTCTCACTTTCATCCTGTATAAACTAACACAAAGAGTGTGTATATATATA
>NC_068981.1:140284965-140286031 GCF_001194135.2 Octopus bimaculoides | reverse complement strand
TGGAGTACTAAGCCTTGCTTTGCCACTGAAAAAAAGTGAACCAAGTCTGAGAAGACCCTTGATGACTGCTAGAACCGCCTATGTTGGCTGAAATGAGTTCTAGATATGGTTATAATTATCTTATCCGTTTTCGTTCGCCACCCTTGCGGAGATAACCACTGACTGCTCTATGTTTTTTTAGTATTGCACCTGTGGTCCTTATTCAACCCCTAATCTCTCACTTGCTGGATCCTGGCGTCAAATTCCACTAATTCCAGTTAGCTGATGGGTGAAACTAAGTGAAGAGACAGTGTTAACGCTGCGCCGTAGGCGAAAAGCTTCGAGTAAAGCTTCCCACGGAGTTACCGGTTAGAGCGTGGGAACCTCCTCGTGTCAACGTCCTAGTGTTCAGGTTCAAGGCGTGTCTAATATAGAGGCATGTAGTTGTGGCTGACAACTTCAAGAGGAATAGACAGTGCACACCTAACTTACAAAGCTATATCCATGATGACATATCGGATCTTTTGTCACCCGACGACAGATAGATTGCTTATTCTTGTTCCCGTAGATTCGTTATATTAATCTAGAGGCCATAGGAGATTGAGACAGAGACAGAAATATGTTAATAAGCTGACTCCGCATCATATTTTGGTTTAATGAACTATCAATTTTCCTATGATAGCATGATGAAATCCGTCTTAAGAGTTGTTTATTTATTCGAGTGGAATGATACGAGTGTGGCAAATTGCTTTACATTTGTATTGAGAGCAAATTGTCAACAATCATTTCCTTTGATTTGAATTAACAAATGACAGATTTGTTCACATTATCATGATTGAAGTCATAGATCATTATACGAATTTTAATACAGGGTAGCTATAAAGTTATATTCTTTCCACTATCCCATTTTATGCGGAGAGGGAAAACGTCGTTTGCCGGAAGGAGTTTCGGGGTTGTGTCGGAGCTCGTCAGGAAGAACATACATACATACATACATACATGCATACATACATATGCACAGAAACACACGCACAGACACACACATATGTAAGCATAATATATATATATATATATATATATATATATA
>NC_068981.1:140283813-140284626 GCF_001194135.2 Octopus bimaculoides | reverse complement strand
TGTGTGTGTGTGTGTGTGTGTGTGTGTGTGTGTGTGTGTGTGTGTGTCTGTGTGTCTGTGTCTGTGTGTGTATATATGGGCTGTTTTGTTTCAGTCATTTGACTGCGGCCATGCTGGAGCACCACCTTTAATCGAACAAGTCGATCCCAAGTACTTATTCTATCGGTCTCTTGTTCCGAACCACTGAGATACCGTGATGTAAACACAGCAAAATCGGTTGTGAAGCGATGATAGGGGAACAAACACAGATACAGACAAATATACATACATACATGCATACATGCATACATATTTACATACATACATACATGCATACATACATACATACATACATACATGGGTTTTTTTTCCTTATGGTTTTTTTCACGCTGACTACTTGATAATTTCCTATAAAGAATTTATCCTATATTATAATATAAATAATTAGAATATATTAAGTGCTGAATATTATTCTGTAAAAGCACGCGTTACCGAGATGCAATTTTGAAAAAGCGCGCCTCTTTCATGGATATATAGGGATGAACAGAAGTCATCTTACTGTGTTGGCTACATCGGGGTATGTTGATTTTTGTTTATTCTTTATGTGTCTCGACCATACGTGCACTGAGGAATAAAAGATGCAGCTTACTACATAGTTTTTGCTGTATTAATTATGAAACCAGTGGTTTGCCGTTAAGTTAAATGTTTTTAGGAGGTAAACTTTGAAAAATTGCATTCCCTCGCTTTCGGTAAATATGTTGCTTATTTTTTGTTAGTTTTCACTTATTTAGTCCCTGTAAGCGTGAGGCATTATTATATAGTAATGCCCTTATA
>NC_068981.1:140282557-140283396 GCF_001194135.2 Octopus bimaculoides | reverse complement strand
ATATATATTAGAAAAATAATAAGGTACTGAGATATCTGGATGGTTGGACATTTACAAATGTTTCATTAGTATGTCACATCTTTTTATAAATTAGCACTTGCATCTATTCTAGTAGATTCTCCAGATTTAATTTTTTTGAGAGAATTTATCTCTTTTATAGCATTATTGAATGTGTAGAGGTGGAGATGGTAGATGTGTAGAGTGTGGAGATGGTAGATGTGTACAGTGTAGAGATGATAGATGTGGAGCCTACAGTAACCCCATCTATAAATATATAGAGGGGAACAAAGAAATAAAATTTAAGTGTCGTTACACATCCAAAGTAAATGCAGACATGAATCGCAAGACACGGAACGTAATATACTGCATAACCTGCCCCACATTCAAGTAGAATTATATAGGCGAACCTGGAAATTATTTACGCCAACGAGCCAGAATTCACCGACAACATGTCCGACAAGAGGAACTACGAAACATTCCACTGACTGAACACTTAGAAGCAGATGGAGAAGGAACATTTAAGATCTTTCCCTTCTATAAATGCCCGAGGAAAGACACCTCCTTCAGGAAACATATGGAAAAATACTTCATAACAAAATTCTCATCAAACTGAATGGTTGAAAACATGAAAATCAGAACCCATCAAGAATTATTTAACTTAGTCTGTATAATAATGTCCTCACAATGTAAAAGAAATTGTATGCATATATGTTTCATTGAGTTCCTCCACAAGACACTTTCTCTTGTACATTATTGCCATTCCTAATATCTTCATTCAAGAATCGCTCCTTATCTTCCTTCCTCTTAAAAAATACATATGTGTGTGCGTATATATATAT
>NC_068981.1:140280976-140281843 GCF_001194135.2 Octopus bimaculoides | reverse complement strand
ATATATATATATATATATATACATTTTTGTATGTATATGTGTGTGTATGTCTGTATATGTATGCGTGTATATAGCTAGGACTGGTGAAATATCATTACTTCTGTAATGATTTGTACTGGATGAAGGACCAAATTTGTAAAGTAAACTAAATTTTTTGTTTATATTTCACCAATAAATTTCATCCTTTCACATTCTTCACTATCTTTGTATTTTCATACCTTTACATATACTTTCTCTATCTGTGTAATTATATTTATTTGTATTTTTATTCCATAACGGATTTGATCCTAAAAGTGAATCCAAAACTATTTTAGAACTTGTTATTTCAGTATCTAAAACAATGGCACCATTTGCCAATTTATATCGGTAAATGACTACAGAAATGCTATTTTATATTTATTTTTGACCCATGCCTATGACAAAATAAACTTACCAATATTTAGATACCTCAATCATTGATTCATCACAATATTTCATTATTCTTAATTGTTATTCAACTTTCGAACAACAGAGCCTAAAAAAGGCAAGAAACGCAGATAGTGGACATTTTTGTGCCAACTAGAATTGAACCTGGTTAACTTGGTTTTCATATTTGTCTCCTTCCTTTTTTTTTTTTTTTTGCAGCTGTTTAGATATAAATACAATTCCTTCTTCTTCCGTTCTTCCTTCTTTCATTCTTTCTCTTTTCCAGATATACAGTCACATACACGCGCACGCGCATACATGCACACATGATCACACGCACACAAAAACACACCCACTCTCTCTCACTGAACAATGATGGCAACTTTTTGAAAAAACAATTTTCTTCCAAACAATGCCCCCCCCCCATTAAATAGCGACCTGGTTTTGCAATTTTTAAAGGCC
>NC_068981.1:140279450-140280222 GCF_001194135.2 Octopus bimaculoides | reverse complement strand
TATATACATATGTATATACATATATATATATCCTCACAAATGGATTGAATATGAACAGGCAAAGTCAAAATAAAAATTACAAAAGAAACCCAATAAATCAAAAAAAAAAAAGAAAACGGGTGCGTCTTATGTTATAAAATGAATTTTGTAATTTAAAAAAATAGGATGTTTGTTTCTCAGATGGTCAGTAGAATGTCAGTTTGGTGTCAGGTCAGGGTGACATCTATATTTCTGTGTAGAGAGCGGACATACCCCTAAGCACATGCGCACACCTACCCCTATGCAGAAGCTCACTTATACGCCTTTGCACATGCGCACTCATACGGCTATACACAGTGCACAAAAAACATAGTCACGCACCATACACTGTATCAAGCATAAATGGATGTATCTTTATATAATATGCATACATATATGTATACTATAGCGTATTCGGCTCACGATCGTAAAGTTGTGATTTCGATTCTCGATGAGGCGTTGTTTCCTTGAGCAAGATACTTTATTCATGTTGCTGCAGTCCACTCAGCTGGCAAGCTTGAGTAGTATTAGTATTTCAAAGGCCGGCCTTGTCACACTGTCACGTTGAATGTCCCTACGCTAAGCTTACGCGTGCCTGTGGACGCTAATTTCACAAGCAGGCTGTTCTGCTGTTCAGATCAACTGGAACCCTTGTCGTCGTGACCGACGGAGTGCTAATTATACATACATAAATACACATATGTATATACTTACATATTTGTATATATGCATACATGTTTATATATATATATAT
>NC_068981.1:140275393-140279277 GCF_001194135.2 Octopus bimaculoides | reverse complement strand
TGTGTGTGTGTGTGTGTGTGTGTGTGTGTGTGTGTGTGTATGTGCGTTTGTATGTAAGTATAAATGTATGAAGCCTTTTATACAGACTCTGGATAGCTTAGAACTGTTTATTTTTCAAATGTGAAATTCTGTGAAACTTAAATATGGTCCATATATATAAATAATATTGAACGTGATGTATCTTTTGTCTTATAGTCAACATATACATCTGTTAAACAAGTTATACAATACTTTCTACATATAAAGAAACTGACTAAGTAGAAATGATACGCCCACACACACACATAGAAAGATAGATAGATTGATAGATAGATAGATATCATTTATGAAATTATAACAAACCAAAATATATCTTTTCAACTCTTCTATCTGCCTTTGTTCTAGATATTTGAGCACATCAATATGTATGCATATTCGATATTATATTTGGGAACCGATTCGCAAACTCGCTTGATCTTTTATTTGTAAGCCACTGGAAACTCCGATCATATATCATTCTATATCAGCTTAAGGTTTTCATACGATCTTTCCTTTAATATCCGTTCCAATTTACTGTCTAAAGATATATTACTTATCTACACATTCTGGATAAATACAAATATGTAGAGAATATGGAAACTCTTCTCCCATTAATGTATTTGATCGCTTACGGGTCTTGTCTGTATTTTCCCTTTCATTATTAGTATTTTTTATTATTATTATTTTACTTCCTTTTCGATTGTTTAATGAGAATATTATGAAAATACTTAGTAAATATTATTCTGGTTTTGTCCGTTGGCAGCTAGTTCTGATTAACAATTTACTTTCCATTTGCAGTCATTTATGTTCTCTCTCTCTCTCCCTAATTTTCTCACACTCTCACTGCCTCTATCTCGCCATTTATCTGTCCCTCTCTTATTTTCTCATCTCTTTTATGACCCATTCCTTCCGAGATTCCTATATTTCTGTGTATCCATTTATTGTTATACCTTCTGTCACATTTATCCATTCTCATTGTTTTCCATGCATTCCTCAGATTCCATTTAATCCGTCGATTTATCTGTGTCAAAAAACATTTAACGTATTGAGCTGAAGTATTATAAAAATTGTAGACTATGACTATATCTACATATATATTAACTATTTGAAACTGAATATAGATATAACAATCCTGCGATTTCCACCTATAACTATATATACACTTGTTTGTATGCACAATTCTTCGCAATTATTATGACCCAGGTTCCATTCCACTACATGGCATTTGAAGTAATTCTTTTGTTCTTTTACAATTGTAAATGTAATTCTTAGGTAGAGACTGCATAAAAACCAGCATGGTAAATTTCATTTCATTTCAAAGACCTAGGATTGTAATTTATCGTGTCTTGGAGAAAGAACTTAAAATTTACATCGATAGTATATGCCATTGTTGAGTCTGCACCCGCGCAAAAGATCACATAATGGCTTGGTATCACATTTTCTATCTACTTTATTGTAATAGCAGGAAACCACTGACGTTGCAGCGATGAATCTGTGGAACGATTACCTTTCAATGCAGAAGCAAAACAAAAATAGATGGGCATGCAACCATATATATATTCGCATTATTTTATACTCACACATATATACACATGTACATGGACAAACACGCCCACAGACATATACAGCAAATACGGGATTTAAAACTGTTTATTCAAGTAATATGTATGTGTGTCAGTGTAAGTGTATACTTATCTATGAATATATGTGCGAGTAAATAAAGACAGATAGATAAATAGAAAGGCAGACAAACAGACAGATAGACATACATAAATGCATACATACATACAGACAGACAGACAGATCTGGCAGAAACGTTAGCACGCCGGGCGAAATGCTTAGCGGTATTTCACCTGCCATTACGTTCTGAGTTCAAATTCCGCCGAGGTCGACTTTGCCTTTCATAAATAAAGTAAAATAACCCAGGGTTTGATGTAATCGACTTAATCCCTTTGTCTTTCCTTCTTTGTCCGCTCTATGTTTTGCCCCTTTGGGCAAATAAGATAGATAGATAGATAGATAGATAGATAGATAGATAGATAGATAGATAGATAGATAGATAGATAGACAGGCAGGCAAGCATGTAGGCAGGCAGGTAGGTAAGTAGGTAGGTAGGTAGGTAGGTAGGCAGGTAGGTAGGTAGGTAGGTAGGTACGTACGTACGTACCTAGAAAAATAGTGAGATAGATGCAAACGATTGAACTGAACCCAGCCAGTGAAGTGAATGGCGTATATCTAATGTATATTGTGGAGTTTGCTTCATCTACTACAGGGGAGTATTTATCCCAAAATTTCTGGTACTGCAATGTTCATCCAAAACGGTAGTGTTGTGAAATTAAGGTCTTGCACCTATCCCTCGGTGGAATGTAGAATCAGGAATAAAAGGACTGTAACAAATTGTGTTGTATTTGGTGTTTTACAAGGACGGATATATAGATTGTATAGTCTCTTGCAAATGTATGTAGATGCGAGAGCTCTTTTCAGAGAGAGACTGTAGATGAAAAAGAAAATTCTGTCTGTCCTTGAGCGAATGGTTACTGCATTGTAGTCAGTGAGTATTTAGCATTCAGTTGAATGACCGTTTGGTTGCAGCCCAAGATTTATGTTTATTAGTGTAGCAGAGCAACAATTCACCAACATGATATTAATGTTCAACTGTCTTATATTTTAGCTTCACAGAGGATCAACAACTGAAAAAATATCGAGACATTTTCTCTGATGCTCACACTAATGTGTATGCATATGCATACGCTTGAGTATGTCGTCCATTTATTTCCCTTCGGATTTCGGCATTTTATAAATTATATCACCTGTGTCAATTCACTCCCGTTGTATCTAGATGAACTCCTCATTAGCTTGGAAGCTACCGAGCCTACCCTACATTCAAGTTTCTTAAGCCTATTGCTATAGAGACCGATCTTACACGTATCATTATTTGTGAAGTTACTAAAGGAGATACAACTGACATTTTAGCTAATACTATATGAACATTTTCTCCATTATTTTCCAATGAAAATATCTAGTCGTACAGCAAACGGTAATGTTTGATACGCTGTTGCACAATGGCAGCTGTAGAGGATATTGCGCAATAAAATAAGAAGTGAGAAGGTTAATACTCTTATAAATCTAAGTGATCACGCCGAAAAAAAAAAGCTAGATATTTCAATTGATCTTGAAAATGAATATCTCTATTCATGAAGTTCTGAACATTAGCTCCAAACATGATGAAACTACCAAAATAATCATATATCACCCGTGACATTTCCTAGCCTAATACTTGCTACAGCATTTTATATTTGTTTTGAGTCTAAATTCTATCTCGTGCAAATATTGGCTTAAGCGTTATTCGTGAAGTAAGCCTCTTACATTTAATTAAATTTAGTACCATGATACATAATTCATGATATCTAATCTAACGCAAAATCTGTTAGATATTTGGTGAAGCAATTGATATTGTATTCATGTTGTATAATAGTATTAAGGGAGTCAGAGCGGCAAATCGAACCTGATGTAAAATGGTGTGATCTAGATATGCAAGCAAATTAGATGAAGAGCCTCGGTAAACATCGTGTAGAATTACGAATAAATTGGAACCAATACCAATATTAGCAAGATAACGTTTGTTTTTTCTACTTCAGATTAAAATGCGACTACGTCAATATATTCCATGAAATAAATAACAAGAAAAATAGCTCTATTCTTTCGGTTTTCTACTCCGCGTTGGTACATTCATTTTCTATTCTAATATTAATATTCATGCTAGAAACACTAACCAACTTACTGCTAACGAACGAAATTTCAATCGCTCATATAATCCACGTGATTTCTCTCTTTCTCTCTCTCTCTCTCTCTCTCTCTCTCTCTCT
>NC_068981.1:140270386-140275210 GCF_001194135.2 Octopus bimaculoides | reverse complement strand
TATATATATATATATATATATATATATATATATATGTATACCTGCACGCAACTGCGCATCTTTCTAATACGTAAATACAGAAATTTTCCTTCATTTCAGATTAGTGACATTTATCGTTGAAATCTGTCATTTTCACTCGATATTATTGTACTAAATTAATTCGGAACTTATTTAGAAATCCTCATAAATCTAGTTGTCAGGCTTTAATGTAGCTATAGTTTCAGCCATGCCACATAGAACAGTTATATTACATTACCGGGAAATCGTTGTCTTAGTTACTACAATTTAAAAGGTAGATTAATTTGTATTTATGTAAGTATACCATTTGCTGCGTGGAAATGTCTGGCGTCTGGAGTTTAAACTTAAATAATGACCAATAAGCATTTATTTATAAGAGACAAGGCCTTTGACCATTAAGAAGGAATTACAGACCTCTGTGTGTGTGTGTATGTGTGTGTGTATGTGTGTGTGTGTGCGTGTGCGTGTATGTGTGTGTGTGTGTGTGTGTGTGTGTGTGTGTGTGTGACATAATTGTTACAGAGTAGAATAAAAGGAGGAGGATAGGACTTCAATGTTGTCATTCTTCATGCTAACAATCCTCCTAAACACTGTCATCTTAGGAAAAGCCACATTGCGGTACATCGAGGTAGATGATTCGAATCAAATTACAAATAAGACGCGCATGTCTTGACTTTGTTAACTGAAGCCCAACTTTGGTCGAAAGATCAGCCACGACCAATCATTTCGGCCTATAGACAAACTATGTTTCATTCACGATGTATTTTTCACAACTGTAGCTATTAATATTGATTTGTATCTACATAAGTACCATGAAAGATGAAGCTGCACCTTACTGAATCATACAGATAAAATAACCCTTTCGATAAATGGATATTTTTATACATAAAGAACGCATAATCGAATGAATGCACGGGTGTAATAATTTCGTGAATAGCACTTCCCAAATACTGTAGTGTTTTCACACATATCGGAAATGCATATTTAATCCTGCAGTCGAGCCAATCTAGAAGCTTGTACTTGAGTCTTCGCCATTCTAAAGTAAATAACCAAATTGCATCCAAGCTCTATTTTGTTACCATAAAAGTGACTACAACGGAAGATATGATCGGGAATAATACTCTGACAAGAATTATCACACTTTGAATGTCATGATTAACTACAGGATCAAATTATTACAGCCTCAACTAAATATATTCAATATATGATTAAAAGCTTACCTCCCAAGATCACAAGGTCACTTTTCGTAGAAAATGCAGCCCAAACAACGTTAGCCAATAATCGTCTTTTCCTATTTTACGTAATGCGGATGTGATTCGAGAAAAATGATTCGAGAAACGGTGAACACGTAAACTAATAGAGATCCGCGTGTTGATGTATACAGTATACTAATACACAAATCTCTTCCATCAGCCTTTCTCTATAAGCGAGTGTGTGGTGTGAGTGTGCGTGTGTCCGCGTGTGTTTAAGTGTTTGTGTGTGGTGTGAGTGTGTGTGTGTCCATGCTTGTGTGTGCGTGTGTCCGCGTGTGTGTAAGTGTTTGTGTGTGCATGCGTGTGTGTACGTGTGTGCGCGTGTGTGTGCTGAAGTATGTGTGTGTATGTCTCCCTGTGTGTGCTTGTGTGTGTGTGTCCTTGTGTGTGTGTGTGTGTGTGCGTGCGTGCGTGTGTAAGGAGAGAAATGTGAGAATGAAAGTGGGAGAAATCAAACTGTAAATTATTAGTTTGCTACTCAAAGTGTGATTTAAAATGTGGAAGAACTTTTAACATTCCCACGACAAGGAAATGCGAATTGATTTGCTGAGCGACTCGAATGCCACGAAGTGACAGAAGGAATGAGGTTTCATACGTACAAATGTAATGGTGGCTGAAACTGTTTTGAATTATATATACATAGGCCCCTTTATATTTTTATGTCCGTGTTATGTGTATTTTTGTGAAAGTATGTGTGCTTGTACTATGAATGTAGGTGTAGTGTCCGTGTACTTTTATAGTCGACCTCTGTGTTCCTGTCAACGTATGAACAGTGAACATACTATAAAAGAACTAGTAGTTATGGGTATTCATGTGTGCTTCGGTACTAGTGTTCATGTGCGAATAGTAAACATAATATAGAGAGACTAGTGTCCATGTGCGGACAGTGAACATACTCTAAAGGGACTAGTGTTCATGTGCGTACGGTGAACATACTATTAAGTATCTAGTGTCCATGTGCGAACAGTGAATATACTGTGAATGGACTAGTGGTCATGTGCAAACGGTGAGCATACTATAAAGGGATTAGTGTTCTTATGTGAGCGGTGAACATACTATAAAGAGAGTAGTGTTCATGTGCAAACGGCTAACATGCCATAAAGGGACTACTGTGCATGTGAGAAAGGTGAACATACTATAAAGGGAATACTGTTCATGTGTGAACGGTGGACCTACTATAAATGGACTATTGATCATGTGCGAAAGCTGAACATTGTATAAAGGGACTAGTAGGAATGGGTGTTCAATGTTCATGTGTGCTTCGTGGGGATAGTATTAGTATTACGACGTATTGATGCGTTATTCTGAAGCGTGAGTGTGGGTGCATGTATGATTGTTTGTAAATGTGCGTATGAATGTGCGTGAGAATGTGAGTTAGCTGTGATTAAAATGTGGGAGGTTTGATGTTGTGTATAAACGTACGTGCATTCTATTGTTGTACGTGTTTAAATTGTTTTCCCTTTGTTGCGGCTTACTTTGTCTGAGGTTTGGAATTATGGATGTGTGTCGTATGTATGATTTTATGCACGTATCTAATATGAATGCAGATGCAATGAAAGATCGTGGATGAATGTCATGTTATGTGAGTATATATATGAGCATGCTGTAATGATATACGTACGAGTATTTTATTGTGTGCATGGTGATGTTGCGTATATAAGCTTGGTTGAAAACGGTATAAACATGCAAATGATGTATTCTCTTGTATATATATTTGGTTGCATTGGGAAAAGGATATAGATGCATATGATTATGCCATGCGTATGTGATGTGATGATAGGCGTTTTAGATAAAAGTGGCTAGTGGCTCGATCCGTGATAAGTGAATGTTTGAATATTTTAAATAAGTTATTCTTCCACTTGCAGTCCATGAGACTACTAATCACTGTGTACGTCTAGATGGAACGGTATGTCGTCCGGTGAAGAGAAGTGCAAAGTGTAAAAGGCATGCAACGGGAATGTCATTACTGAGACGAACGTCCCAGTTTTGAGGTGATTTGATCTGACAATCTTCGTTTAGACTGACCAATATATATACAGTGTAGGTGAAGTAGTACCTTAACATGTATGTGCAAGGGTAGGTATTATACAGTGGAGATTCAGATGGTGTCGGTTTTGGTTTCTTTAAACATGAGTTAAATTGTAACACCCTGGTATTTATATATTTGTAGTAGGTTTCCCCGCACGGGTAAACCAAGTTTCGTTAAATCGTGAAATTGTTGAAATTGTGAAATTGTTTAATTTCTGCCGCTGTTTTGCCTGTTTTTGAAGTAGTTTCTTCCCCATTTATGGGCGAAGTGGTGAAAAGAGGTGAAATGGAACGTGTCGCAAGTTATTCAACTGCAACTAGACCAGTTATTACGACGACCAAACTTGAAGTTTCCGATATAAAAATAGAGACAAAGAAATGGAAAGAAGGAAATTATTTGTTACAAAAGAAAGGGTCCAGTTTAAAGCTGAATCCACCAGAAGTGACGAAGAGTGTAGCAAAGAAAACGGTTGTGTACAGGATGTTATCCACCACTACCAAAAATAAATAGATATTGCCCCAGTAGAGGCATTTAAGGAATGTCTAGGTGACGTGAAAAGACTAACCACCTTCTGGAAGGAAATTCGGCCTTGTGTAAGTTAGGTTCTTCAACGAGGAGGACGCTATGAACCACTCCAATGAGCCGATAGGGACACAAGAATGGGTGTTGCTGCCGACGTACTGCGGCAAACATGTTGCCAGAATGAGAGCCCGCAGAGTACCCTTCAAGATCGAAGAGGCATGGCTGGTGGCAGCAGTCATGCACGGAATGGAGGAAGATGCATGCAAAGATCTTAAAAGTAACTAGAACGAAAGAAGTACCGAGGAACTGGTCAGATATAGGGTGGAAGACGTAATTGTGGACGATTGTTTTTATGTACAGACGGAGGAACCAAGGGAAATGACTAATCCGGATGGCCCAGGTCCGGAGCATAAGCAAGTAAATGCGAATAAGAAAAAGTGGCATGTGGTCACATATGTGAAAAGCATCATCATTGAGAGGAAAATAGCGAAATTCAAAGGTGCCATAAGAATTAAATTGCCAGCAGACGGTTACTCGGAACACATCAGGGGAGTGGCGATTGACAAGAAAAGGTATAAAAGGTTGAAAGAATAATTTGAAGATGATGTGAACCCTTTGAGGGAAAAGATTGAATTTGAGAGACTACCAAAAGTAGTTAAATACGAGGAATTAATACCCTTAGTGAATGGTAATAGGGGAGTCTTTAAAAAAGGGACAAAAGAGAAAATAGACATTTTAAAAATGGAAAAAAAAGAAAAATAGAGGAAAAAAGATACAAAATAAACTAAAAAGAAAACTTTCAAGAAATTGTATAAATTAACCGTAAATGGTACTGCTTGACTGTGGGGCTCAAATGTGGTGTTCTGTCTGTCTTTGTGCTGTCCCCTTTGTGTGAATGGCCACAGTGCCACAATAAAGAAAAGGAGAGTCATTGAGCTGTGCAAAGCCGAGAGTTGCGTATTATCGAGTGTAATTACAAGTATTGTGTATCTTGCGTAGAAT
>NC_068981.1:140264938-140270166 GCF_001194135.2 Octopus bimaculoides | reverse complement strand
ATATATATATATATATATATATATATATATATATATATATATATACATACATACATACATACATACATGCATACATACATACATACATACATACATACATATTTCCCTTAGCAAATTAGCAAATTCCAGCGAAGAAACTTATCTATATATGTCATTTCCCTTCATCTTTCTCTTCATATATCCTCTGTTTATTAACAAATGTGTGGAAATACTAACATTTCATGGAATGATACCGTTTTTTAATCACATTAAGATTATGGTGGTGATTCACATCATATGTATACGGTTTAGATTTCATATATTTCACTCTGTATTAATTTATTTTTACACTTTGTGAAACCTGAAAATTCCGAACATTACTCTAGTACTTGATATCACCAGTATTACTATTCATTTACTCATTTACTTCGTCTGTTTAGTTATCTTCATTCTTTTGTACCTTTCTTCGAATATGTTCTACCCTTTAAGTCTTTCTGAATATATTCTATAATACAATATTGCTATTTGATGGTGTATTTCCTTAGTGTTCTCATATCTCAACATATGCCAGAGAACAATATGTAATTTCAATCTGGCATTAATTTGCCATTGTTCCCTTTATTAATGGGAAAACAAATCATTATCGATTTATTTATTGTCTCTTCAATATAAACTTCAGTGAATAATGAAGTTATTCTATAATGAAATATAATGAAATTTGAATATAATTGTGTTCATGTTGTATAAGTTATGTATACAATACACAGTACTGCAGTATGATGATATATTAACTCTTTCTTCGTATTTGTCATGCAACATAGATGATTATCCTACGTACTTTCTATTACCAAAGACATTTTACTGGTCGGAACCATTGTAGACAAAATAGCAAAATCTTTGATTTGTGCTCTGAAAGGCACCTGCGATTTATTTAAAATTCAATCTATTATCAAAAAATTAAAATGTAATTATGAATCTCTGAAAGATTTCTTGAGCAATAAATCAATTAAAACAGACATTTCTTTCATTTTCATCAGATCACAGGCTTATTATTTTGTTGATTTATTTTTTCTTACATTTTGTAGTAGCTGTTTGGCAAGCGACTTGACCTGCGATCCAGTGTTGAAAGTGAAACAATTATTCTATAAAAGATTCGTGATAGGCATTTAAGAAAACGCTTATACAGCTATATTCAGTTTGCATTGCATTTAATGCTATAAAGTATTTAAACATCTCGCTGCACAGTTCCTCTCCAGCTTAATCACTGACATTTTCCCACTAAAGGAATGTAAAGATACATCTGTATATTAGATGGGTATCACGGACCTAACATGGTTTCGTTTTTCCTGTTATATTCTAAAATCAATGCCGGTGTTACTTGTTTACTTCTAGCACACGCGTTTGTTATACTCATACAGTTATTTCATTTAAACGATTGTATGAATTAAAGGCAAAGTTAAAATTACACGTAAATAGCGAAATCCCACGACTGAAAAAGCATTGAACAAAACTACAGCCTTAAATAAACAACATTTTCACAGAAGACTCCCTTAGATAACATTACCAGCAGCATTAGTTGATGTTTCACACATATACCCACATCTATTTGGATACCAATGCAATTCAATTCCCTTTACAGCATTTTTCGGAAAATTCATCTATTTGCTGATTGTAACGCATTATGAATATGTTTCTGCAAATAAATTGGCCGATATATATATATATATATATATATATATATATATATATATATATATATATATATATGACAGTTGGTAGATCCATGTTTGATTAACATTAATCAAATAATTTTAGTCATGGGTCATTATTCAATTGGAACTAAGGCTATACTAATGATAAGATTCTTATGAAAACAATAAAGCATTCTTGAAATATAGAGTGTATCCGCAACCCACACTTTCGGTGGAATCACTCCACAATAGTATCACATATTTTGGTTTTGTCAGTTTATTTGGCTGTAATAGACCCTTGTGACATACAGTACCAATAATCTCAGATCATTGGTTTAATAGTGACACTACTAATAATGTAAAGTCATTGAATTATTACGAGTCTTATAGGCGTAATTTATAAACTAAATATACTTACTGCTAAATACTCCTACATAAATATCTTTTGTTGTTGCAGCTCAGAGATGCAGAAAGAACATTTTGCAGGCTTTCAATTGAGAACATCCAATTCACTGGTAAAGATTAAAATGTTTACATTTTTTTTATACATCAAAGAGAGACTTTCGTAGAAAAGCAAAAGTATGATATCCAGCCCTGGTTTTCGTACACGCATCATTTGTTTCCTCTAGCTTACCATCTGATATTTAATGACTATCTACACATCCCGGAGTCAGCATCGTATACTTTGCATATCTGCATTTGTCTTAATTGGGAGAAACTGCATATACCTAAACTATATCATCTCATAATGTCTTCCAATACTGTTAACTTCTCGTTTCAGATTGCATAACTATGCACGGGCATCATGATTGATACCCACAGTAGAACAGTCAACGCTTTCTTTTTGTTTCCTTTTTGTATCTCTAGTTTCCAAGGGGAGTAATAAAGCTATGATAATTAACCAAGCAACTGATCGGAATTGGGGCTTACAATCTTATTTTATAAGATGTTTCTTCAAAAGTTCTCCATGAATTACGTAGCGAAACGAAACAGGTAACCATACATATGTGTGTATGCCTGTATGTATATATTAAAAGAGATAAATATAGTAATATGTGTGTGTTTTTGTATATATTTATACGCATACATACACACATATATATTATTTATTTGATACTCATGTAGCAGAATCATTTGATATTTTAAGCAATACTCTATGGACTTACTTGCAAGTGATCAAATGACGATGAATTTAAATATTTTCTAAGCTTATAGTTTTTTTTGGCAATAGCTGAAGTAGATATCATCAAAACAGTGCATTAGAATTTTTCATTGAATTAATTACATTGCAAGGCCACGTAAGTTTACCTGAAACAGTAAAAGGGTTAATGCCATGTTGCATTTGAATATTTATATTGCGTGTTCTTTGTTCATTTCATCTCTCTCGTTTCTTTTAAATGAATACATAATTTTGCTTCAAATTCATATTAGCAATCCAGAGATAAAATATAAATATAATACGTATGATATATAAAGATATATAAACCGTTTTTATATTGCCTTCTATTTTATGCTTATTATGAATATGAGTGGTTTCTCTTTTAGTTGTTTAGTCCATACGATATTGGATCTCTTACAAATTAAGAAGAGTTAGCATGCAAACGTTCCTTCCTAATATGAAAGACCATGAAATGAATTTCATACGAGCAAACCTATTGTAAGGTGATACGGATTACTGTTGTAAAACAAACTAAACTCAAATCGTCGTATGACTAGAATATTACCAGCTTAAAATACTATGCACATGTAGAAGGCAAAAACAAATATAGTCTGTTTCTTCAACTCAAAAGGAAATCCTGAAATTATGAGGATTTCTTTTTTTTTTTTTTTAATCAGCGTGCACATCATACATTAAGCGGTACGAGAATCACCCACGGATTTAGTTGAATGTGAAATCTAATATATTCAAATGATTTTCCCAATACTTGAAAGGTTAGCAGTGTCTGAAATATTACCTTAATGCCAGTTATTTTAAAGGTTATATATTTTTTTGTACAAACTTCTCTGGTATATAACTATTCATTACTTGTTCAAGAAATAAATGTATTACATTTGCCCAAAATGTGTAGGCACCAGGCTTCTGACAATTTAATATGTGACTGACTAAAATCCAATACACTTAAACATATTTTCCGCTCTTAAAATCTGATAATTTCTAGTGATTCATATGCCATGAAATAGCTTCTGGCTATCCTTGCAAATAATAGAATCGCTAAGGATAGAATTACTTGCATTCTCAACTTCTTTCTACAATTTGTTAAAAACTGATCATTTTATATTCATGCCATACAGCGGAAATGTTCTAAATATACTATTTTACTTCCTTTTTCTAATATTTTTGATGCAGTCTTCCTGATCCGATTGTTCTGGAATTTCATTCTAACCGTTACAATAGCAATTCCTACAAAATATGCTTCCAGCTGCCACTACGACGCTGTTACTGTTAAATATAATTATTGAAGGAGTTACTAATTTAATATTTTAGAAGAACTTTTAAACTTAGGTGCTGAAGTAATAAGGTCATGTGCAACAAATCAAATTACAGCTAAATAATCTCGAGCCTATTTTCAATTTCAAATTTGATCACATTTGGAGAATCGTTAACATTATATAATATATAAGGACATCTTCGTGTGTTACTAATTTTGTAACAGTGCAGTGTTTTATGACATAGAATTCTGTGACATGTGATCCGTTTGCAATTGCTGAAAACGTAAATATAAGCACTAAGAAAAGATATATTATCGTTGACAACCCTTAAATTTATTTCATTTATTTGAATGTAATTTATTTATAATATTACTTCATCTTTGCTGCTTAGAAAGATAAGAGCGGGTAAAATGGATTATAAATTACTTAACAAGATGAAGTTATTTAAAATCCATATTGCGTCATCTTATCTACCTACGGAAATAACATGAACTAATGCTGATTTAAATTTTAAATGGTGTAATTTGTAGGAGATTAACAAATAATTCGCTATTAAAATTTAGTTACGGTTTATAGATATTTATCGTTTTGTTACTGAGTTCAATGTAATCTGATATCAAAAATTACATTCCGGCCATTGATGTGTATAATTCTTAAATAAAGTTGAATAAACAAGTCTGTAAACGAACAGACTTGTTGGATATATGATGGAATAGAACCGAAAATATTTTATGTTGTATCAAGTGTTTTTTCATACTTATTTGTAAATAACGAAAGAAATATTAATTTCACTATTTCGTTTCCAGATATGTGAATTATACATGACCAGTGAATAAAAAATAAAGAGGAGTTATTTACAATGATTGACTTCAGTGCAACGTTATCTCAAATTAAAATATCGTGAATCATCGCAAGAGCTATTTAATGAAATATAACTTATAACTAAATATATTATGTGAAGCAATAACTAGATTAAAGAATTCGAACATTTAAGCAAGAGAGCAAAAATGCATATTACAGCAAATAACAGCACTAACAAGGATTTCGTTCACCCGAGGCTATAGTAGAAGATACTTGCTAAGGTGGCATGCAGTGGGACTGAACCCGGAACCGTTTGGTTGGGAAGCA
>NC_068981.1:140261703-140264928 GCF_001194135.2 Octopus bimaculoides | reverse complement strand
TATATATGAATATGTGTGTGTGTGTGCGTGTGTGTGTGTATACGCACACATAAATAAGGAAGACCAGTACTTACACATGCGTACCAGCTTACCCTCTCCACGCTACTGATGTTATCCAAAGGAAAGGCATAAGTCGATGCAGCTGAATGAACTGGAACAACGTGAAATAATGCGTCCTGCTCAAGAAAAAATACACATCACGGTGCGGGAATCGAACTCATTACCTCATGATCGTGAGCCTGACGCTCTAAACACTGAACCATCTCCCATTACACCACCAGAACGTCTTGTTCACAAACCACAGCAGTAATTGTTTTCACCTCAATAGACGTATTTGATTGGTTGAAATTACGGAAATACGACAACTTTAACACGAAATAACTTCGAAAATAATGAAGTTTTTTAAAAACGCCAACAGTAAATATTGTTTTAAATTATTTTTTCTATGTGACAGCCAAAAGGAAAAGATCCAGAAGTTGTAGTGCGACCTTAGAATGTATATATGTGTTTATAGATATGTGTGTATGCATGTATCCCACAGGCAGGAAATGCCCCAGGTCTTAAAACGAACTGTACATTTTATACCTTATTTAAATTTATGATTGTGATACCTATTTCAAATTTTTTTGTTTCTATTTTTTTATATTTGTCATTTAAATGAAACATATTTCAAGAAAAAGGTTCATAACGTTAACACCTACTCGAAAATAAAATATTCTACATAATGATAACTCAAGTGTTCAAAAGTATTAGATCAATAAGTAGTTTTGTAAGTTCTGATCTTCGATAAATTTCATCATAATATTAGTTTGAAAGTCCAATAAGGTAAAAAAAAATGAGATATGATGTAGATTTTAAAGGATATGAAAATGACTTTTTATGAGCTCTGTCGATTATTCAAAGATTCTCTTTCAAGAGTGGTACTTGAGAGCAATTATCAAGGTGATATTGTCTTATATTTGTAGCTTTTAAGATATATGTTCACGTCCTGCTTGGTTACTCACATTTCCCACTTGTACTTACTCGTCAGTGCCAGATAGTTGTGTATTGGTCGCATGACTGTCTGTAGACGTCATTTTTTATCTAATGTATTGGTAATTTGTTTTCCACTGACAATACTCTAGCGTTTAAGTCGGCTGGTTCCCTTAATCGGCCATTCGTTTAATTCGTTCTTCTGATGTCCCGTTCGGGTGATTGCTTAACAAAATTACTTGTTTATTTTTCCCTCATACAAAAGTCCAGTTAAGACTAAACCAGTTGTTCTCAACCGTATGGCTCTTGGAGTCTATACAAGATTTTGTTGTAAAAATTTATCTGCAAGAAATGTTATATATTACAACAATCTAGTAAATATTCTAACAATTTTTAAAAAAGCTCCTAATAATAATTCATTCTTAAAATGTGATCCTTTTTATACATCAAATGACTAGGAGGGTCCATCCGAGTAAAATAGGAATCAAAGGGGTCCATAGGTTTATATCAATGAAAGCCAATATTCCAAATTGATGTAAACATAAACCAATTTTTCGAATCTAGTAGGTCAGCAGATAGCTCAAAAATATAGCACATTCAAGATTGGGTTTCACTCCGAAGGAAATTCGGTATCTCAACTTCGTTATTATTATTATCATTATTATTATTGTTGTTGTTGTTGTTGTTGTTGTTATTGTTGTTGTTTTTGTTGTTGATGTTGTTGCTGTTGCTGTTGCTACTGATTGTTTAGTTGAGTTGAATATACTTTCTCATTCTATCATGCTATTATAAAGTATTTGGTCTAGACGCAAATTCTGGTCATTGGAGCTTCATCTCCATCGGGCAAGTTGGTACTGGTGAGCAAGTTTTAAAGATAGGGTTATCTTTTAAGAATTTTGTGTGTTGAACACCTTTTGAATATTCAGACGGTTGATGTTATATGCTTCGGTATTTCTTGGATTGTGAATAAATACATAAGGCAAAATATTGTAAACATCGGTGCCGGTTGTTGCTATTGGTACGTCTTGGCTTCCTAGAATTTCTGCATTTTCTATACCATTATTGATTAAAATTAATGGTTATTGTCTTTTGAGTGATATCCTTTAAGTTCTTGAACACATCTCTCTGAGATTTCAAGACTGGATATACTTGTACAGAAACTTCTTTCTAGCTTAAACACTACACATACATATATACATATATATATATATATATATATATATATATATATATAAGCGACAGAGGCAGTATTATTGCCGAAAGTTAATATTTATCTCAACTTAAACTGTACTGTGGTTGTTAACATGACAGAAACTCACATATCGGATTTTCGTGATGAATGCAATTTTCTTTATATGGCTAGCTGGGAGATAATCGCCGCCACCTCCAGAGTTTAGACCACCAGATCACGTGATTTCCAGCTTCCTTGGTCTTGTCAATTAGGAAAGCTTCGACGCTACATATAACATCGATTCATCTTCGTAGCGATATATAGAATAGCAGAGCCAGAACAGGCACTGGTATGACGATTATCCAGTAAGCTTCTTAACCAATATATATTATTGACACACGACCTATTAATACCGCGTGGTAATATTTATCACTACTTAAACGTGAATGTTCTGTTTTCATAGCATTTGGCTGGCTGGAAGAAAGTAACCTTTATTGTTTAACATCTGCTGAATTGAAGTTTCAATGTTCGTGCTTCTTTATATGATGAAAATGTACAAAAATGTTAGTTTTTAAATTTTGGCTATATCCTTTTCTAAATTGGATACTGTGGCTTATCTTACTAATTATATTTTTAAAGTCATAGGGTTGATCCAAGCTCCGTGACCACAGGAGAGAAATACATCAGCAAAGTCGCGATTCCAGTTATTGAATAGGTCTTTGTCGAAGTTATTCTCAAACTTTAAGTTGAAGTAAACGTATATACCAAGATTATAGTAGGTGAGGAGCAGAATTGGGGCTGTAGATGTCTTTGAAATTGAAAAAGCTATTTGTAGAGTAAAATTTAATCCTTCAATTTGTATTCAATTCCTTCAGGTAGGTGGTTTAGAAACGTTTACGACTAGAATTTTATATCTTCCATTGTTAATGTGTAATTGTGGTACTGAGATATATTATATCAAATGAGACAGAAAACAGAAAGATAAGAACATATATAGAAATATTCATATATATATGTATGTATGTATATATTATGTATGTAACTATCCTTTATATATATATATCTATATATATATATATATA
>NC_068981.1:140256703-140261482 GCF_001194135.2 Octopus bimaculoides | reverse complement strand
ATATATATATTATAGATTAAATTTTCAAGCTACATATGTGTGTGTGTTTGTGCGAGTGTGTGTGTGCGAGTGTGTGTGTGCGAGCGTGGGGGGGGGGAGCGCGTGTGTGTATGTTTGGCAGAAATTATTATGCATGAGAGAATATCATTAAATATACTACTCTACAGTGCGATTAAAGTAATAAAATGCGTATGTTATATCAAAAAGTACAGGATTATTCGATATTTAATGAGTAGCTAGTCACACCTGTAATAATATCGAGAAATATCTTCTATATATATACTTGAATTTATGAAATATTCTGAGAATAGGATAGAGCAAATTGGGGGAAATTAAAGCTAATATATTATTTCGAAGGCAGACTGAATTAGACCAAAAGCCTTGGTCCATAACATTAATGACTGAGCGCGCGTTCCGGCGTGTATAAATGTGTGTGCGTGTGTGAGTGAGAGTATATGTGTATGTGTATGCAATTGTGTGTATGCATGTGTGTATGCATCTGTGTAGACATAAGCACACATATGTGCTCTTCTGATTATTGATCATATATGCCCTTTTCTGTACGTTTATGCATTTCATTTTGGAGTCGACGTCGGTAGATGCACGTGTTATATTTAGTTTACATAGACATAGGCATATATAGATGTATGTGCATAGGTATTTATATATATACACACACACATGGCACTTCTGTGTCTGTGTGTCTGTGTGTATTATTCATGAATATTCTGGAAGAGGACTTTTCATAACGTTAGCAGAGTATACTTCATATGTAGGTAATAAAATGAATGCATTGATGAAAGTGTATTATAAATTCACTCTAATAAACACACAATTTGTGGCACTAAACGCATATGTTCTAACAAATTCTTTCTAGAGAGGAAAATATATATATTACCGGTCAGAGATGGCCACCCTGAAAGGAAAACTTACTTGAGTTCTTAAACATTTCATTCTGTCGATGAGTCACAGGGACTTTGCTAATAAAAAAAAAAACACCAGAACGAAAGACAGGAATAACAACCAAGCTGTCAAAAAACATTTTCTCAACATTTGGCTACCATGTTACATTCTCACCATAAATGTTTATCTCCCATTCAGAGTATACACATTCACCCGTGCATTAACACAGACCATATCCGGCCCAAATCTTTTGGATCTTCATGTTCAAACTAGCTAGATCTGGCTTCTTACGTCTACCCTCCAGTGTCATTTTGAAAATATACAATCACGTCATCAAAATCTAAAAGTTATCAGATGATGGATGAATAATTAAAACATTGCCAATATATAAGCATTGAATTTGACAGATTACTATGAATACATTTGACAGATTAATATGAATACATTTGACAGAGAATTAATAATTACTAAAGGTTTAAACAAATTACATTTTAACAATTATTCTCTACTTTTTACTTCCGCTTACTCTCCCTCACTCTCTCTTGCTCCTTCAGTCTCGTTATTTCACACTTAGGTTCTAAATCTTCCATTGTCACATATAATTGAGGAAGCTTGCTGGAAGGTTGGACAATGACCAGAAAGTTCAATCAAATAAATATAAGTCTGGTGTGATAAAACTTCAAACTTCCATTCCGATATGTTTTGCAATCTTTCGTTTCTAATCCGTTGACCTTTGTATAATGTCAGTGGCTCGTTGGCCGGCTTGGACGTAATCACTGCCTATACGAAAGAACCCCAGCTACTTACCCCGATCACTCACGGCTAACGAGTGTTCCATTATTCTCCTGATAGAGGAAAAATTTTACAAGAACGAAATCATTCGATTACACAATTTGGCAGATAGAAGACTAAATTCATACAATTGTATGTGTGCGAATGTGTGTTGTATGTATGTGTGTGTGTGTTTGTATGTGTGTGTTTGTGTGTTTGTTTGTGTGTGTGTGTGTGTGTGTCTGTGTGTGTGTGTGTGTGTGTGTGTATGTGTGTGTGTGTGTGTGTGTTTGTGTGTGTGTTGGACTCTAGTTTGAATCCGTTTGAAAAATTGTTAATATATTAAGAGTATTAGGTGTGGTGTATAGACATTGAATATTGAGAAAAAAGGTCGCCAGAATTTTGGAAGAAAACCTGTTTATTTTTTCATTGTTATTAACGCTTTCATTCGTTTCCCGAACTTGTCAAATAGAATTTTGTGAATGTACAAATAGCTTGTTCCTTTATATAAAGCAGATGCTTTGGGGGGGGTTGTTCAGAAGACGAGAACATTGTTTTTTTTTGGGGGGGGGGGTCCATGACAATGGAGAGGATAGACAAAGAGAGAGAGAGAAAGAAGGAGAGAGAGGGAGAGAGAGAGGAGGGAATCCCCCTTCCTATTCAACATTCATTTATTCATTTAGTCCTTTACCATTGTATTGAAATGGGTTTAAGAATGGTGACTTCTTCAAGAAAAAAAAACCAGGCGTGGTATGGTTATCACTGAAAGTCTTCTTGCTTTCTTTCTCTCTTTTCCCCTTCTTTCCTTTTTCCTTTTTCCTTTTCTTCCTTTTTTCCTCTTTCTTTTTCTCCTCTGAGTTATATTTAGAATAAAAAATGTACTGTCTCTGCTTTTCTTTCAAACATTCAATTTTGGAGGGAATTTTTTGATGAAATGTAATTCCATTGCTTTTCGGTATAGCGGATCCTCCCGTGCACTTTGTAAAAGGGAAAATTTTAGAATCTTCCGTCGCTGCATACTTTTAGGTGCTTACTTAAGGGAATCTTGCACAATTCCTCTTGTCGGATATATTGTCTGTGGATTCTTGCACGTTGGCACAGGGAATTATTTGTTTCACCAATGTAATTTTCATTGCATTTTGGGTATGTAATGCAGTATATGAGGTTTTTCGTTTTGCAGTTCATATCTGCATTTATATTCAAAAGTGGGAAACACTTTCTAAGTATTTAAAGTTGTTGTTACATGTTCCACATCTCCTATCTTCAAGGAACATGCAACAACTTTAAATACTTAGAAAGTGGTTCCCACATAAAATTCAAGAGAGAATCCTTTTTCAAAATAAATGTAGATATCAACTGCAAAACGCAAAATGTTAAATACTGCATTACTTGCCCAAACGGCAAAGAAATTTACATTGTCGACTAAAAGCCTTCAAGGTGGTGCCCCAGCATGGCTGCAGTCAAATGATTGTAACAAGTAAAGGATAATATATGATATATACAAGCGCAGGAGTGTCTGTGTGGTAAGTGGCTTGCTTATCAACCACATAGTTCCGAGTTCAGTCCCACTGCGTGGCACTTTTGACAAGTGTTTTCTACTATAGCCTCGGGCTGACCAAAACCTTGTGAGTGGATTTGGTAGACAGAAACTAAAGAAAGTCCGTCGTATATATGTGTGTGTGTGCGCGCGCGTGTGTGTGTGTGTAGATGATTGTGTGTTTGCGTTTGTCTCCACTACCATCGCTTGGCAACCGATGTTGGTGTGCTTACGTCCCCATAACTTAGCTGTTCGGCAAAAAGCGACTGCTACTATAAGTATTAGGCTTACAAAAAATAAGTCCTGGGGTCGATTTGTTTAACTAAAGGCGGCGCTCCAAAATGGCCGCAGTCAAATGACTGAAACAAATTGATGAATAAATGAATATCTATACATGTCTTATAATGATAAACTTCTTTACAGAGTAATATATGCCACTAATTACCCCACCCCCCCCCTATATCTTCTATTCTACGCTTAAGCAAAGTAAGTACTAAATATAATTGACGATTACATTTTCTTTTCAAATATTATACCTGTTTATAGCAAACACCTTTTGACAAGCCACGAGACAATATTGGATGTTACAGATACTATTTCATACAATATGTCTGCGAGAAGGGGTTCACATCTGTAACTGTACATGCATCCTCAATTCATTTATTTAAATTTCATCAAACTAAATATATTCCTAAATGAAAATATACGATTCGAGAACATGGCATATTATAAACTGCGTTATGTCCTAAAAATGAAATTACAATGAAACACAAGAGAACATTTATTGGTAAACATAGCATAAATATATACAGTGTGTACTGTTAGACATCATTAGACGTCAAGGTTATAAATATTCTTCATTTCGACAATCTTGCAGCTTATCCAATAATTTATCAATTGGATCTGAAAATGATTGTCAATTATATGTTCATTTAGACATTAATTTCAATGATATAATATGGTATCGAGTAATTTCAATATTAAATGAAATTTTATCTATTGCAATATCAGATTAATTTCAATGTATTCAATACATAAGATAGTTGTATGATGCATTATGTCGAAGATTGTGTGTATGGATATACGTACTATATTGAAATAAAAGTTATTTCAAAATTTAGTTCTGTAATGTATTCTGCAATTTTATCGCTTAAATCAATGAAAATTTAAGATTTCATTAATTAACACTGAATATGTTATTATGGATATTTTATCATTTTAATCAAACACACAGAAAAAACACTCGCACACCTGTACACATAGATAGATAGATAGATAGATAGATAGATAGATAGATAGATAGATAGATCTGTATAAACTCTACTATCGGTTTCATGTAAAGAATAATAGTTTAATATCTAAGCAATTTTTCAAGCCAATTACATGGAGGAATGGTGTTTTACACCAATTTGAATCCGCTTGAAAAATTGTTAATATATTAAGATACATTTTTTTTAACATAAATCCATTTCTATCTACCGATGAAGTGATGAGTTGAGTACTCATTCTCGTCGTTCGACATTTATGCATGAATATGTATATATATATATATTTCGTTGTGAATGTTT
>NC_068981.1:140250558-140256548 GCF_001194135.2 Octopus bimaculoides | reverse complement strand
AGAGAGAGGCAAGGAACAAGATTTGAATCAGTTTTTTTTTTCACCAGGGATTATACTGAAAATACCTTTTGAGGAAAGTTATTTACTATTACTAAATCGGTTTCAAAATTTCCATGATTTTCAAAGAAACGAAATAATGAAGAATCCTGGGCTGAATCTCTAGTGAGAGTCCATCATAGATTGAGTGGAAGTTTCAATATATTCGATTGACAGTGCAAGCTATCAAAGTAGTCTATGTGTCGGAGTTTAAGCAGCTTAGGTGCGTAAGGAAATAATAAGCAAGCACGCACAACTCAAACAGCCAGCTTATATCCATAGTTACCATTTGCAATCAAACACAAAGGACTGCCGTGTGCGTAAAAAATGCCATAATATACATAGTACCTTTAAATCATATTTGATGAACTGAATGGATTATAGGAATATTATAGCATGTTTCCATATATTATGGCATATATTACATAACTTTATATGAATTGCATAACGTTGTATGTGATACAGAATAAATTATATTATCGGTTTAGGAAAACGATTCTGACTTCTTTCTTCGTTTAAATTATTACTTTTATTACACTGCAGGGCATATATTAAGCCCACAGTGATTTAACTTGTAGTTGATTAGTGCTACTTTGAATCTCAGTCGAATTCTTACGGATTGCCTTTTGATTTATGGAACACTTCGCTAGTCACAAACCTGCATGTTGTGCTTTCATATGTATATATATTGCCGAATGACTTGCGCAAAATGGTTTATTTTTTATAATGACCAAATGTATGTGCTGTGCATGAGCTGAATCTCCCCACCAAATCGACGTTGCCTGTACAGGTGCACGGTGAAATGCGCGTCAGTTGTCACGGTGCTCGCAGAGAGACATGAGAGACATGAGATTGTTCAAGAAAAAAAACTGAAACCGCGATCACGCGATTGTAAGGAGAACACCCTAAGCACCAGGCCATGTGTCCTCAATGTGTGTATTTGTGTGTGTGTGCGCGCGCGCGTTGGGTATGTGATGTACGTGTATATGTTGGGTCATCCCATAAATAATGCGGTTTATTCAATAACATTACCTAAAAGTTGGAGGGGGAGGGGCTAAACTATTTGCATCAACTTACTAGAAAAACAGATAGTAATTCTACCTTGTGCTTTTTCCTAGAGCAAGGTTTGAAGGGCGCAGTTCGAATTTCAGTTATTTGTTCAAAGCTATAATAGAAGTGACAAAGGAACATGTTCGGCATATTTTACTTTATGAGTTCAATAAAGGCAACAGCGCAACGGAAAGTGCGAGGAATATTAATGCAGTATATGGGGATCAATGACATACTGGTATTTGTGCGTATATGTATATATATATACATATATATATATATATATGTGTGTGTGTGTTATGAGAGGTACTGGTGTCAATAAAACCCAAAGGTGGCAGGTAATGCTGAGTAAGTGCTATAGACAGACTATAGTTAAGCTCCAGGTTCGGCGATTATGTGAATGATGAGTCCAACGTAGGTCATATATCAGCATGCGTATATATAAAAAATTAACAGAATGAGATAAAAATCCCAGGCTGTGAAAGATTTCAGAACATTTATAAAGAGGTCTTACAGCTGTTTCCGGAATATTTCATACACCCCTTCATCGGAGATGGTGTGAGAAAATAGTTAAGCAATAGTTATTCTAGAGAAGATATGAAAGAGAGTATGAAGTGGAGGAATGAAAACAGACGTGAGATATGCCGAGATATTGTATCTGCAGTTCCATTATTTAAGCAGAATGGTATACGTATAAGTTTTCTTTACCTAGTGTGTAAGTTCCAATAGTATTTAAAATTGGTCATTGAATGATACAGATGCAGTTACGTGCACACACACGCACATACATATATAGATAAATATATTTTTATATGCGTGATGCTGATGCGTTACAATTTTTTAGTTCAAAATCATATTAGGAGATTTGTGGTACGTTTGTACAAACTATGAGAAAGACTAAGATGACAACAATAATATTGATTTCAAATCTTGGCACAAGACCAGCAATTTCGTCTAAGTCGATTACGTTGACCTCAGTACTCATCTGGATTATATTTTCCCGACTCTGAAAGGATGAAAGGTAAAGTGGACCTCGGAAGAATTTGAACTCAGATCGCAACAATAATATTAACTATTGCAATGATCATAATTATAACTATCCTTTCTACTATAGGTACAAGGACTGAAATTTTGAGGGATAGGTCTAGTCGATTGTAGCAACTCCAATATTCAACCGGTGCTTATTTTATCGCGTCCGAAAAGCTGGAAGGCGCAGTCGACCTCAGACGAGGTACAGCTTATCATTTTCTCCGTTGCTCTAACGTTTCTGCCAGCTCGCCGTCTTAATGGCGATAGTAATAATGGTTTCAAGTTTTGGCACAAGCCAGCAATTTCGGAAAGGCGTTCAGTTGAAACCGAAAACTTAACTAGTATATATTTTATCGATACCCGAATGAAGGAAAGATGAAATCGGCTCCGGCAGAATTTGAACTCAGAACGTAAAGACGGACGAAAAGCTACTAAGTATTCTGACCGACGTGCTAATGATTCTGCCAGCTCACCGCTTTGGCAATATTAATACCAATTATTACTAATAACATGAATGCCAGGACTTAGAAAGTTGTACATGATAAAAATATTCAAATATTCGTAGAATTACTCGATCTCTATATTCACTGAATTCCACGTCAGTTTAAATGCGGCAATAACAAATGTTATATCCAATAACAAGTTTTGCAATGCTTTGGAAGAGAGAGGCTATCTGCAGAGAATATGCATCATTTTAATGCGTGTTCTTGAAAGATGAAAGAGTGTGAAACACGACAGATTTTATTTGAACGCTCCCGTCTCTATCTCCTATCCAATGAAACGTGAAATTATCCAAAACAATCTAATGATACCACAGCAGAAGCATCCAATTTGTTTGTTATTTTGCAGCTTGTGTATTGCACATAGAACATCCGGGATTCCTTTTGACTAACAATTTCCCACTGGAAACATACTTAATTGCGGATTTCTACCACTCTGCTCTGTTTATACAATTCTCTTGTTGACAATTTCCTTGCTGTGTTTGCTTTCTGAATACAATTCAAATTCTTCTGAGATGATTAGAATACTCTGTATTTGATTTTATGCTATTTTCCTTCTTCCTTTTCTTTTTACCTTACTCACTTTTTAGTTATTCTTTACCACGGTTATTAGCTGTTTCTTGTATTGTTATTTCTATAGCTTTAGTCCAGCAATTGCAAAATCATTTCGATATTTTCAATTGTTAACAATAATTTTTATATCTCTTATTTCTTTGCTTAAAAAATGTGCGTGTGTTTCTTAAACTTCCCCATTATATAAAGTATTATGTTCAGCTTAGGTATCATACTCTTTTATTATTTCAAAGACATTAGTTCATTGATTTTAAATTTCGTTTTACAGTTTTCGTCATGCAATTTTTTGGTAATGAATGAGCATTAAATATTTGAGTTAGAAGTCTGTGGTAGAGAATGAGTTTTTCGATATGCGTGATCTTCTCCTTAAAAAATTAGAATTCGGTTGAAAATGTTAATTAGCTACCCATTTATGAAGCTTGAACAGGAATACAATGCCACTAGGTTGAATAGTTCTGGGTAGTCGCTGTCAGGCTCTTCCGAAAGAATAAAAAATGTAGATAAGAGGTGTGAGAACAATAAAAAGAATGACTCCTTAAAAACTATGAAAAACATCTTTCTACTGAGTGGAGGTGCACTAACGAGCTATTGCGACGTATCATGGCTGTAATAGGGGAAGGATAATAATTTTATTGTCCTTGGAATTTCTCAAAAAAACTATGTTGGCATGCTGTTTAATAAAGCTTTAGTAAAATAGGATAACTAAAATGTATTGGTATAGCTCTAGGATTTGGTTAAGACTGGTACTTCATAAAAAGCGTCGTTTGACTTTCAATCCTTGAACGAAGCAATAATTGTTTTGTGTTACGCAATTTGAATTGATTCAATATTCCTTGAAATGCAGTAGGTATGCGGTATCACTGCAGAGGCCCATCGTGTGTATGTGTGTGCGCGCATGCGTGTGTACGTATGTGTGTGTGTTGTCATCGTGTGTGTGTGTGTGTGTGTGTGAGAGAGAGAGAGAGAGAGAGAGAGAGAGAGAGAGAGTGCTTCCGTGTGTATACCACACAGAATAAATTATGCAAAGAACTGTATTATGCAAATGCTGTTGAAAAGTGATCAGTGTATATCGCTAGGTTATGAAAAAATTTGAGATGAACAAGAAGCGGAAAATATTTGTCTCTACTTCATTTGTTGAAAATTAACTCATAAATATAGCAAACAAAAATATTATTCCATCTCACAACTTTAACCAATCTAACTTCTACTTCAGCAACGCTATGACTATACAGTTGTTGCTAACTATTTCCTGAATTTACTAGATCTAGGGAAGAGAACATTAGTCTAATCTAATCCTTGGTCATTGGATAGAACATATTACAGTATTTGTTCTGGCTTTCTAAGCAGAAAATTGAAATCCCACGAAATCATATTTTGACCTCATTAATCTATGATGCGATATAAAGTCCAGTAATAAGATTTATCATTCTTCTTTATCTATCTGCATATTCTCTCTGACTTTATTTTTACCAAAAATTCAAAGGTGACGTTTTGTAGTGCACGTGATTTTGCAGAGTAATATATAAAGCGTACTCGAGTCTGGGAAATACCTAGCCACTTACACATACCAGGGTGTGCTGAAAAGTTCTTGGCTTTAGGCAAGAGAAAATACAGTTAGTTACAATTCTGTTCAATATATTCCACTCTCAGATTCACACATTTACGAAGTGATATCAAAACTTTACCGGTCTAGTTCTGTAGCGCGTCAAAGACGGCCGCATACGGTTGCGTGCACAGTTAGAGCGAACAATAACCTTCATGAGGCAGTGTCCCGAGTGACACCGCTGTTGTGAAATTTGTGTTTTTGTGATCACATGTATGCTGTAGTTTGGAATGATGTCATAGACAGGGAACTGGAACAAAAAACGTAAAATTTTGCGTTAAGTTTGGGAAGTTTGAGCATGCTTATGATGAGGAGTCAATGGGATGTACGCAATGTTTTCAGTGGCACCGGCACTTCAAAAGGGGAAGAACGTCTATGAAAGGTGATAAGAAATTTGGAAGAGCTTTCAAGAGGGCCATTCCCGGGAATGTGGAGAAAACTCCGGTGAATTGCAACGCAAAGTGACTATTTTGAAGGAAATTATGTTAAAACAAAGTAAATAAGTTATTTTTTTTTATTAAATATAACTAGTTCGGTAATTTTTGATAACACATATTACAGCTGCATTTCAGTTTTTTCTAAGCCTTGTAAAAAAAAAACTCGGAAGTTTGTGTCTTCCAACAGGATTTTTGCGATACCCTTAAAGTCTCGAACTTTCAGCAACCACTCGTAAATTCAGTTGATCGGACAAGAGCATATTCATTATAGAAACTGAAGGAGGATCCACCAAAATGTATCGAGATTTTTTCTATATTTTGTAAACGAGCAACACAAAACACGTAGGATTTCAAATTTGATAACCATTGCCTCTTATCAATTATATATCAACATGAATATAATTGAATTTAGTTGAATGGGATTCGCAGTTATTAGCCAATCATATCTTGCCATCTTAATCTACTTTTAGTTGTAAGAGTAAATCTGTTTCTTTATCACAACGCCTCTAGGTGTACTTAAAATAATATCTCATTTTCTTTCAAAAGAAGAATTCCTAACAAAACAAAAACCAAAAACCGAAATAAGAAGTAGTTTATTACAAATATCATTTTAAAACACTAAATCTGCAAAGATTACATGCATAACTTTGCTATCCTGTACCATACAGCTCCCCCTCTTTGTCTGTCTCTTTCGCTCTTTCTCTCTCGCTCTCTCTCTCTCTCTCTCTCTCTATATATATATATATATATATATATATATAT
>NC_068981.1:140247798-140250501 GCF_001194135.2 Octopus bimaculoides | reverse complement strand
CTCTCTCTCTCTCTCTCTCTCTCTCTATATATATATATATATATATATATATGTGTGTGTGTGTGTGTGTGTGCGTATACGTATATACATCACATTCTCCAGTTTTCAACCAGCTCATTGATCTCTCTTACGGTATCTTGCTTTCCTTTTTCTCCTTATCTATTTCAACCATCTCTCTCTCTCTCTCTCTCTCTGTATATATATATATATATATAATCATAACTGTTGCTAATAAAATATTTATTTGGTGTACTTCAACGAATTTCCTTTGAAGCAGTCAAAATTTATTTTAATTTCTAAATTATTATTTCATTCCCATCTCGAAATGAATAACAAATCAGGAACACAAGCCTGCGGCAAAAAATATATGTATTACTTGAGTCCATGTCACTGTAAAATTTTTGATGTAAGACATTTTTCTTTTTTCTATTTTTTTTTTCTTTTGCAATCATACAGGGTGCATTTCTTCCATTTGTCGTTATAATCCCCTAAAATCCTGTAATTATCTTTCACCAGAGCCTTGGGCTCACATTCATGCCACTTCTATTTCACTTTGAACCCACAATCATGGCTAGCATCCCAATGTTTTGCTTTTCCCGATATAATCATACGCGCTCCTTTAAATTTTTGTGCTGGCTTATAATATTCACCTAAGAAATATTTAATAGTCGAGTCGTTTCCCCACACGTTCTGCGTTTGTGCTCTGGTTGAGTTTTATCAGTCTTTGTCAATAGTAATGTAGTTTAATGGCTTCTCCTGGGCAGTTATAATTAACGATTAACTTTTTCGCTCCAGCATCCCAACTGTGATTCGCAACTAGTGTTCGTTATTTCCAAAATTCTCAGGTTTTGCTTTTTTTCTTTTTGCATCAGCTGTCTTCAAATTGCCCTGTCGTTCTTTCTTTTATTGACTTTTCTTACTTTTATTGACTATTATTGACTATTCTTATTGACTTTTCAATAACGTCAAAAGTTTCTGGCTACAGACAAAAGCACAGCATGGATTTTGTGACCCATTATCTCAATGCTAATGATTAATGTATTGAACAACAAACATGTTCTTTCTTCTTCTTTGGTAAGTAGCACCTATCGATATTAGTTTTAGGATTGCGCATATTATTTATTTTTGACAAATTCCTACTTCTTTTAATTATTGTAACTCTGACTTTATACATTTTAGAAAATCAGAAGATACGGGTATGGAACATATATTGTTCTAATAAAATGTTCGACATTTAGATTTGATTCAAACACATTGTACTATAGCCCCGGGTCGAATAAAGCCTTGTGAGAGGATTTGGTAGACGGAAATTGAAAGAAAGATTCGTATATATATATATATATTAATGAGTATGTGTATATAGTCAGACACACACACACAGACATATGCAAGTACGTATATATGTGTGTGCGTATGTATATGTGTGTGTTTGTGTGTGAGGCATGGGTTGTTTACCGTAGGTATGGGTTGTTTACCGTAGGCATGCATGTAAGGAAATTGGAACAATACCATCAATATTGTCCGAGAAATATTGGGTGGATAAACTGGAAAATGGCCATTAATAATGTGGAGGTGCTTGAGAAGAGTGGCAGTAGAAGTTTGGAGTGGGGGCGAGGACATTTGGTAAGGTTGAGGGATGAGCAAGTGCACAAGTAGCTATTGTATGGTGGGCTGGAAAATGGCAGGAGACCAGCGTATAGGCCTAAACTAAGGTTTAAGTTTTGCCTTAAAAATTCTCTAATACAGACAGAATTGCAGCTGGTGATTGGGAGAGGGAGGCACAAGACCGCGATAGATGGAGTAAAATAGTGCATAGTGGTTGTTCAAGGTTTGAGAGGAAAAGAATTACGTATGAGAGAATTAGGACGGGACTAAGGAGTGAACCTGTCGAAAGCGAGAAAGTATGGTTTTTCGTGTGTGCGGTTTGTGGAAGGATGTGTTTGAGGCGTGCAGGCCTGGTGAGCCATCAAAAATCTCACGTGAAACTACTAGTAGTGCATATAATGCATGTACTATGAAGCATTTTACAGTAATATTAGACTACAGTAATATTAGGCTATATATAGTAAGTAAGGAGAGGAAGAGAATTTCGATTATCCCTACTTGGTGAGTTGTAAAGCAAGAAAAATATTTATAATATAATAAAAGAAGGAAAATGCACACAGTTTACATAGTTTTAATATGTACTATATAAAGGATTATTGTGCTGGTCGTCTGGTTTCGCTTCAGTTAATCATGACATTGAAATTATTGTATTTTTTTTATTTTCGTAAGATCTTTGTCAATCATTTTGTATGAAAGTTTTTGAATAAATCAACAAGTAGAAAAATCTTAGAGGAAGTAATAGGTGACAGTTATCACTCGAGGACCGGGGAGTTAATTGGTCATTTTGGGGAGTAAGATAAATAAACATACAAAAACTCATAAACTAAATTAGTGAGATGAAATATATGCAGTGATGAATATGTGATCATGAATTAAAATAAATGCTGAGACCAGAGTTGTTTATGTGTTCATGTTTAGGTATGTTCTGTATTTTTCGATATTTCTTAAGATAATACGACATTACAATACTTTCAGTGTCATGATTAGCGAAATCGAAATCGATCGACAACCACAATACTCTTTCATTTTTAAATATATTAAAACTATGTAAACTCTGTGCATTTTCCTTCTGTTATGATATATATATATATATATATA
>NC_068981.1:140243811-140247756 GCF_001194135.2 Octopus bimaculoides | reverse complement strand
ATATGTATATATATATATATATATATATAATATATATTAAGAGTCTGATGGAATCTTCCTTGCAATGTTACTCCTCCAAACTACCGCATAATGGGAAAATACTGTAAATAAGTCACCCTATGAAAGAAATTTCGCGTAAATCGGATAAGTGGTTGTGTAGATATTAAAGGTTTTCATGGTATAAATCCCAAAACTGTGCACAACGGGAAAAGTATCCGAAATTAACTTAATCCTGAAGGGAAGCAACTCTTAACTTGCTATTAGAGTGGCTTGACAACGAAAAAATACAATTTGTCTTTTCTTTTTTTTTCTTTTTTTTTGCAGTAAATAATCATTTGGAAATATTTTTAAGTGAATGTGATTTCAAAAATGTAAGCCGTTTGTACAATAAGTATTTATATTTTAATGTTTTTAAAATTATTTTCAAGTGAATAACATTGCAAAACTTTGTATTGACATAAATATTTTGTAAAAGACGCTCTCGTAACCTCGGTGTGGAACAATTTTTTTTCCATAGTTTTTTTTCGAGTGCATTCAACGTATTTCACTTCTAAAGATTTACCTGCTATTTCTTGCAGGCCCTGCTACGAAGTAAATGCTATTTGCGATAAAGGATCCAAAAAAGCTTTTACGCGGTAGCAGGTCGTACAACAGATAGAAGCTAAATCTTTCCTTTTCTGGGGCAAGGTGCCGCATACGCGTGATTCCGATATCACATTCGTTGAAAGCATGCGAAATAACTTGGAAAAGAAAAACAAAACTCCCAAACAAAACTCAGTTGCTGGGAAACTCAGACTTTCCCTGTGGCCCACAGGGTCACGGGTAGTCTACCAAATTCACTCACAAGTGTATCATAGGCCTGGCGCTATACTGAAAGACCCTTGCCCAAAATGCCACGTGGTTGTAGTGAACTCAAGACCGCTTAGTTGGGAAGCTGGGATCCTTATCAAACTTCCACATCTGCACCTATATTGCCTATGTAAATGTGTGTGCATGTGAGTATGTGTGTGTGTGTGAGTGTGTGTGTGTGTATGTATATTCGTACGCCTTCTCGTAATTATTCGAGGTCTTCTCCTAAGGAAAAAAACTGGTTTCTGACAAAGATAGTTAGTTTCATTGATACAATGGAAACGATGTCACATTGTAAACTTGATAAACGTCTTGCATATTTTTTCTTTTCAACTTACAGATTGTTTTTTAAAATGTGGGACATGGGTGATTTCTTTCTCTGAAAAACCCTAGCTTATCCAGATTTTCACTCAGGCTTTTACTCATAAAACTAAGTGCACCAATTTTTATTGGTATAAATGTGAATTTATAATCAGTATATAGAACCTGGAGGTTGGAAGTAGTTGTCCATTGTTATCCTTTTACTCATTGATATTCAAAGAGATATGTACATCAGCAACACAGCTGATTTCTATGACAGTAAATACATTTTCATGACCGTCCCAAACAACAATATTCGGCTTGTGTTTCGCTCATTCCATGTGAACATTCCACCAGTATTACTTGTGTTGATGATTGTACATGTATTCAATAACATGCATGTATGCATGTATGTATATGTACTTCTGTGCATTTGTGCACCTTTGCCCTTTAAGTCTGCAATTGGCTTCGAAGAAAGTTTCGAGAAATATATGTGTTTGAAGAATAGAATCTCAGATGTGTGATATCATCTAATGCTTTTAAATTCTGATTTTTCTTTTTATGTTATATTATTTCATTCGTACCAGCGTGTTGTTTTTGTACGAAAACTTTACAACGAATTGTTCCCTGTATATCCATTATAGCAGTGTGTTTGCCATGAAGTGTAAGCTTAAAACATTACCCATTCAAACGCCTTCATGGCTTACATCCTTATGGCTCTCTGTTAATACGTGCGTTGCTGTAATATATGTTTACTGATTGTTAGTGGTTAGATTTAATTCATATTAAGTTCGGTTTTATGAGATTTTGATAACCCATTCATTCATACTGTAGCTAGAATAATTTTAGTTTATGTCTTATACTCCCAGCATGCTTTCTCTCTTTTACTGCATGCTGCAACTGCTAAAGTTCTGCGAATGAATTTTGTTTTGTATTGTTTTAGAGCTTGTTCTACTTATTTTATCGAGTACCTCTTGTTGAGTAATGTTTGTTTAATTGTTTAGATTTTCTTCCTTGAAGCGAAGCGTCCTGTGTGAATGACAATCTATATGTTGTTTACTGATATGTAAGTAGTTATTTGATATTCGCATTTACACGCATTTTATCTATAATGCATTGCTTATCTCCAAGGTTTTAAATGAACTTGGAGTAGATGTTCCATTTAAATTGTATTTGATCTGTTACTTTTTAAATTCTGAAATCGACGTTGGCATTTTTCCAAAAAAAAAATGATGTTGCATTTGCGATGTTTGCAGTATGTTGGCGACAACAAATACATTGTTGAAAAACTGGGCATAAAGGGATTTGTTGCACTTCAAATTAATTCCAGTATGTAACAACCTGCTTAAGCGGGAACGCATATTTATATGAGCATAAACATGTACTAACATATATGTAAATATGCATATTATATATATGTGTATGTGTATATGTACACACATGCTCACACACTCGCATGCAAACACATAGTCATACATATATATGTATTTATATATGTATATATATATAGATACATATATATATATATATATATATATATATATATATATATATATATATATATATATATATATATATATATATATATACATATACATATGTGTGTGTGCATATATACATGTATATAATATATTCATATATATATATATATGTGTGTGTGTGTGTATGTATGTATGTATGTATGTATGCATGTATGTATGTATGTATGTATGCATTATGTATGTATGTATGTATGTATGTATGTATGTATGTATGTATACACAGAGGCACAGACGTCAAATACGACATATATTAGTCTGCGATTGTTTCTGTCATCACCGGAACAAATTTCACGGGTTGTATATGTTAGTGTTTCAGACGCGTATTTCGGAGAGAAGGTTGTTGACATCGTAAATGGATAGAAAGATAAATACTTCATCTCATACTCAAAAATATGTTAGAAATCATTTATTTGCGTCATTCATTAAAGTGCCTGAATGGAAATGATTTGTTCTGAGAGCCTATTGAAGGAAAATTGTTTACTCTCTAGGATTCAATCACATATCGTCATACAACCTTAGTTCGTTTTTGGTATATACACAGATAATCTGATAATCTTTCCAAATAATAGCATAGATACATATCACAGAATGTTACACAGTAAACTCTTGTTATTAACTGTAGCTGCATAAATCTGTTTATACTTAATCATATATTACCATCTCCTCAATCATCATTCCACCTCAGATAAATGTCATTACAGAGAACGAATGAAAGCTGAATATTTACCATACATTCTGCAGAAAAGATTTTGTATTTCAACTTACTATCTAGAGAGAATTATCTACTTTGCTGTAACCGTTCAAATGGAAATACATTAAAGTGTTATTCTAAAAATTAGTTTACCCTTTCACCAAAGTTATAATGTGTGAAGTACATAACGTTGATATTAGTTCTCACTGTAAACAAGTAAAAATCACATTAATAATTTGACTCATTATTTGAAAGTCTTGTTTAGGTGATCATTCATCGCATTTATATTTGAGTACAATCATTACCTTTCAATTAAAAGCATTGATAGATTTGCCAAAGCAAATCACAGACACCTAATCTGTTCAATTTCGTAATTTTAACCATATTATATACGTATGAGCCACTCCTAGGATATTGCACCGCCTTGAAGAGATTTAGTTGAACAAATCGCACCCGGAACTTATTTTGTTAAACCCTATTATTCATTCTATCGACATAAAGACTCACACCTGCGTATATGCATATTATATATATCTATACATTATATATACATCTATACATGTA
>NC_068981.1:140240389-140243801 GCF_001194135.2 Octopus bimaculoides | reverse complement strand
TATATATACGGCAAGCTACTTTCTGTTCTGTCTATGATATGCAACCACAAGGCTTTGGTTGGCTCGAGGATATACTAGAAGATACCTCCCCATGGTGCCACGCGGGCGTGGAATTGAACACCGAATCATGTGGCTGGGAAGCAAGCTTCTTACCATCCAGATATGCCGGTGCCTAGTTCATTATTTTCGAAGCCATTACACAAACAATCATTAACTATCCAAACGCTTCTTTTGTTTTAATATTCAATTGAAAATTTAGGTCATATCGTTAACATTAAATTCTTAGTCCATTCCATTTAATTGTCTAAGAGAATCTCAAGCAATGCTAGATGTTAGCCATTTCTTAGGAGTGTGAACTGTAATATGCTATAAATTTCCTGTTTTCATTTTGGTGAACCGAGATGTTGAAAGCTACATTTAGTCGGTCATAGTTCTATGATAACAACTGTAATATAATACAAAGTTATGTCAAGTTTTATTTTCGCTGACCAATGTCAAAGTCAGATCTCAATAAACAGCTTTATTATGAAGGGCATGGAAGTATGGCAATCTCGCATTTTATCAAAAAAAAAATGTGCATCATTTATATAAGTTTGAATTTCACTGTGTAGATTCAGGTAATAATAGTGATATTTGTCGAGCGACAATTTAGACTGTTATTCTTGACATGTTTACGGCTATTTATCAGAGATTGTATTGACATGGACACTTGTGTATCTCAAGGATAAAGAAACGTATCTGTTTTTCAGAATATTAATTGTCGAAATTCCAAAATCTACAATTTCTTACTTATGATATGCGTCTGATGGATTCTTGGTGCAATGTTAAAATAGGAATTTCAGTAGAACAAGTTATTTTATATTTAATTGTAATTACTGATCTATTAACTTGGGCGTTTTATCTTCAGCATTTTGTACAACATTGAAATTTCAGACATAATCAAATTGTTAAAAAGATGAACCGTTTATTGTTGGTGTTTATTATCAAAAATATAGTCTTTGTAGTCGTTTTACCTTACCTGCTGGTTACGGCCTCTTGTTTTCAGTTCGACTGGTCATTTCCACAACTTAAGATGCTTATAAGATGTAACAGACAAAGCAAAGAGGATAGAGTTAAACAGAACTCGCTAATTTATTATTCCAGTATGAATGTAGTTTGTTGGATGAAATTATTTAACAGAAATTGATAAAAGTATAACAAGAATGTTCTTATAATTAATGTTGAGAATTGGCGTTGTCAGTGGTACCGTTTTGGAAACACGGTATCATTAAACAGTTATATGCAACCCTCTCATCCCTACGTATGGATTTTCTGACATAAAAAGATTGTCTCAAAGATTAAGCTTTTCCTCCTTTCGTGTATCGTTAATGTAGCCTTGACGAAAATGAATTGATGTCAGCAGACGAAGCCCAATGATGATTTGGTGTTTCGAGCCGGAACTGTAACAGCCTTCCGGGAACCATCAGATGTAGTAGCAAATCAGTTACTGCATTCTCCTCGTGTCTGTCTTTCAACTTAGCCCTTTTTTTCTTTACTCAACACTAACAAGAACTTTCCGCTGCCTTTTCTATCCTGTGAAAAAATGCTTTCTCTCTATAATTTCTTATTTCAGTAATGGTAAGCATTCTCCATACTAGTTTAGTAGCAAATCCATGTGAATATTATCTGCTACTTTATTATACGCTTCATGAGTCAAATAAGTTTACTGCGAATTTTCTTATTTTCATTATAAAAGCATGTTATTATCTGACAGAAGTCTGTCTACTACCTCCTCACTTCAAGGGCCTATAGCACAAGGTTCGTGTTGATTTTAATATAGATTAGATTTCTCGGCATGCAGATGATGCACTAACATGAAATTTCTCCTGTTTACATATATTTTTATTTGTAATGAGTGTGTGTTTGTGTGTATGTGTGAGTGTGTGTATGTATGTGTGTGTGTGTGCGTGTGCGCGCGCGTCAGTGTAAACACTCTATATTGAGTTTCAAACAGCAAATTTTACACCTGCTATTTATATTTTCTTCTTAATTATAATATTCTAAGATTGACATATGACGGCGAACAATTAGTATTGACACTAATACTTAATGAACTCTTTAATGTTGACTTTTATCCTTCCTGACAGACAAGAACTAGAGTTGTTTGAATAGATTATACGCCCGCTTCTTATAAAAGTGTTGGCTTCAGTTGGTCTCCGAAATCAATATTTGCTGGACTTCAGATAAGTTAAAAGCGTTAAGATAAACATTAAAACATCTACTACAAGGTTGATTTAAACTCGAAAACACCGTCTTTGATGTGGTATTTTAAATTAGAAAATTCTAAGAAACACGATACTGATTCTATTTAAAAAATAGTTCTATATAGTTGTCAAAAGTTTGAATATTTTAGACAGGCATAATCAAATTTGTTCAGACTGACCTAAATAATATCAATAGTGATAAATGTAAATTATAACTCTTTAGTTATTACATCAACTTGTATTATGTGTCCATCATACGTAACAAATCAAAATCAATCTTTCTTACAATAAATACAGTAAGCAAACGTAATTTTGGTATGAGGAAAACTATAGCTTCAAGAAGCCGCTGTTCTGTTTTGCTAAATCCTATCATTGATCATTTATAATATAGACACTGTGAGATATACCTATAGCCAAAGAGATTCAAATATCAATTGAGTTTACTATTCACGTGTTTATATGCTATAGAACGTGTTATCCATCTTCAAATATAAGACAGATACTTCTTTAACAAAGAGATATGAAACGTGTCTATAAAATATTCTCTCTCTTAGTTCATTCATTCTTGAAATTAGGAAAGATTTAATTATATATATTCTTATCACATTTTCTTTACCGGTCAGATAATTTCATGTCAAAGTTCTTCGCTTGTTTCAGAACATTAATCATAATAATAACAGTTCACTCTGTAAGCATTTATCCATGCACAGAATTGCAGGCACACCATAAACATCTGATATTGATCCGAATGCACACTATACCGTACGTTGTCAGCCATTTTGAAAGAGGAAATATTTTGTTATTGTCTTCAGTGTTGTTTTCTATAGCTACTCTGTCAAATCTGTTTGGAAATATGCACACAAATAGACAAGCAAACACACCTACATCACAACAACGCGCCTTTGTATACATACACATACAGATAAACATACACATTCATACACACATATATATAGACGCATATCCATAGGCGCAGATATAAATTTTAGACGTTTGAGATGTAAGGTGTCTATTGACTAAAAATATCGGTTGCAAACGCAGATATAAATGCAAACAGAGGTGCATACATTATAATATATATTGCTCAGTAAACATGTGTATGTGTGTGTGTTTATGTGTATCGGTGCGTGCGTGAGCGTGGCTATGTGTATACGTATATATATATATAT
>NC_068981.1:140238756-140240105 GCF_001194135.2 Octopus bimaculoides | reverse complement strand
ATATATATATACATATATATATACATACATACACACATATATATATATAAAATAATGAATTTTATAAATATACTATAGTGTATATATTTATATATATTTATGTACATATATGGGTGTCTATTTGTGCGTGTGTGAGTGTTTGTGTGTGCGTGTGTGTGTGTGTGTGTGTGCATGCGACTGTTTGTGCGTATATGAATGTAGAGAATGAAATATATTGGAAGTAAAAGAGTAAGTGGCCAAATATATTTCAAGTTTTTCAACGTAATACAGAGATAGCACGGACATACGTAAAAAGGGATAAATGGTAATGAACGTCGGATAAAAATCGTTATTAAAGGATCTCTTTAACTTCCTTTTCTAGTAGAATTTTAGAAGCTATCTTCCCGGGCATTAACGATTGCTTGAAAGTGAGTTTATCGGGAAAGAAAAAAATGATTATGGGGTCGTTTCCGCAGCTCGACAGAAGTAAATAAATATGCCGATGATATCTAAACGTAAAAAGTGTTTATCTTCACGCTGTGGTGATTCTACTTCAAATCATAACGACTGAGATGAATTGTGAAGTTATTGATATGTCATGGTTTCGAAAATACTTAACGACAAACTCACTTTTGTCTCAAACTCAGTCTATTGATTTGTCAAATGTTAAACCACTGCTATGATTGATGGTATATACTCTGCGTCGTAGAAATGAATACGCAATAATAATTGCATTCTCTTTTTCTGCAGTATTTGTTTTAAAGTTCATATTTACCGAGACAATGTGTGCTTTCAATCTTCTCTCTATATTTCTTCATTTGTATATGCATATACATTCGAACACACACCACACAAAAATGCACACATACGCATACATACACGCACATATATACATAAATAGCTAGATGCCGATAGAGAGAAGGAGGCGAAGATTGATAGTGACTTCGAAGCTTCCGCTTTATAGCTATCATTAGAGTATCTGATGAAGGCTAGAAAATGGAAACTTCAGCATAACAAACCATTCTGCTTATTAAAATCAATAATTGCATAAAATATTACAAAGTACTGAATGAATTTTTAGTTGAATTTTTAACTATTTTTATATTGAAATTCATATAAAAATGAACATTAATATATAATGCACATATACATATAGTTTTTTTTGTGACGATTGAAACCGCAAGATGCTCCGAGAAAGGGGCACGCGTGTGACATAATTCTACGTGGTCAGTAGCCGTCAAATACATTACTACCTTCCACTGCAACGTGCTATTGTAGGTGTAGTAATTTAGAAGTTAATGGAAAGTAAGTGGGGAACTTTGGTAATTATAGAAAATATTTATGACACTGCGTACACACACACACACACA
>NC_068981.1:140231745-140238382 GCF_001194135.2 Octopus bimaculoides | reverse complement strand
TGTATGTGTGTGTGTGTGCGCGTGTGTATGTGTGCGTGTGTGCGTGTGTGCGTGCGCGCGTGTGTGTGTGTGCGTGTGTGTGTGTGTGTGCGTGTGTGTGTGTGTATTAGTTTCCGGTGAAAATCATATATTTTGCTATGCAAAGCTCGTATTTTACACCTTAGATGAATGATAGTGATTGCACAACATGCTATTATACAATGTGCCTCTAGTGTAAAATTGTATCGAAACAATTGTAGGGATTTTAAATAAAGAGTGTGGTTCAAACCAGTTTGTGTTATCTATATACATGGTATAGAGAATGGTTACTCTAATGTGGATGTCCTTTAAGAGACGAAGATACTGTTATTTAACTCCAAGAAGACGTCTCCTCTAGCTGGTTTATTCATTGCGTTTCTCGCACTCGATATTTATTGTAATCAGGAGAAAACTCCTGCAATCTCAGCTCCAAGACATCCAGACCACGTGGTTTTCGTCTGTATTGGATCTCCTCGGTGATGAGTACTCGTTTGCCCTGCATAGCAGTATAATCTCGTTTGCAGTATATTGAAAACACGGTGTCGTACAATCACTGATTTTGTAACTAAGAAACTAGTACGCTCGAGATAAAAGCAGTATACGAACCAAAAAGTATTGATAATGGCGAATTTGATGTGGCTGTCCTCTAAGAACCGACGAAACTGCTATTTAACCCCAGGAAGACATCGCCGCCAACTGGTTTATTCAGAGCGCTTTTCAAACTTGATATTTATTGCAAGCCAGAAAAAATCACGCCACCCTAATTCCAGAATATGCATGATTTTGATCTTATTGGATGTCCTCGTTTACGAGGCATAGCAGCAGTTTGATCTCGCTTCCAATAAAACACAGTGCCATAGAATCATCATCATAAATATCCCTTAACTGACGTGACCACTCGTTCGGGTGCCATTCTTGGCGCTTTCGTAGTTAGGCATTATCACTGGTGTCTATTCTCTGTCATGTGAATCAGGGTCGCTGTGTTGTTACCTGTGCAATCCATGACATTGTGAAAACAGGCGCTTCTCTGACTGCCTCCCTTTCGCTTTCACTGAATTGTGCTCTGGAGAATGGTGGAGGTCTTGGAGTGTCTCCTGCATGATGTTCTATAGGAAGATGTTGAAAAGTATTGGAAAGAGGATTCCTTGTCTAACATCAACTGTTGTCCTGAAGAAGTCTTTGATGTTCTTGTTCAGGGGAACTACACTGCTTCAGATTTCCAACGCTGGTTGGATTACTTCGATGAGGTGGGTTGTCGAAGCTGCAATTCTTCATCTCCTGCCAAATATGGTGAATGACCTTTTCAAAGTCCAAAAATTATGATAGAGGTCAGATTGATGTTGCTAGATATTTCTCAGTGAGGGGTCTAATGTTTAATATTTGTTCCACAGTACTTGTTTTGGCTTTAACTCCTGTTTTTTCTCCTGCAATGATTTTTTTTCTACCTTTCCACCGTTAAGTCTGTTTAGCAGAGCACTTAACAATATTTTGCTGTAGTAGCTAAGTAGGCTGATTGTTCTATAATAATAAGTTGCCTTTCATGAGAACGGGTATCATGGGTGACCTTCTTTATTCTAGCCTCGATGAACCTGCCATCCATTTCTCTTTGCATCCCTTCATTTTATTCCTAATCTTCCTATTCACATTATTCTATTGCTATTTTGTCCCTTGTCTCTTTAGCTTAGTCTTCCTCAGCTTCTTTCTTAAATCACATTCAAGGTGTCATCAGCGACCCACGGTTCATTTTCCCTTCTTCTCCCAAATAATTTTAGAGCCATTTCCTGAAGTGCTTCCTTGATTGTGTCTGTCAGAGATTTTCTATGATATTGATGTCGTTGAGGAATTCTAAGAGGAATTCGAGAAAATCACCAGACCAGCTCCCAAAAATGTGTACTGAATGTCTTAGGACACGGGAACGCCAAATCAGGCCCGGATGCATATAAGCAAGGGGCAGGGACAGTGAAACAGTTTGGACTGCGACTCTTAGAATTTGCTAGCAATCATAAACTGAAACTAACGTACACAATCTTCCCACACAAAACATTGCGCGAAACATGGCACGCACCCAGGACTCACAAATAACTAGGCTTCATGTTCGCATCACAAAATTTCAAGTACACCATCAACAGGACCAGCACTATGACGTTCCGTAGTATGGATGTCATCTGTAATCAGGATTTCGTCATAATGACAATGAGGCTCAAGCAGAAAAGGTCCTACAATGAAAGAAACACACTTATTAGGTTTGATGTGCACAAATTGAAAGATACCACGATTGCAATGTTGATTGATGCGAAAGTGGGTGGCAAGTTTATAATCTTTAATCTTCTAGAAGATATATATATATATATATACATACATGCATACATACACTCATACACATATACACACATGTATACATGCAAGCGAAAATATCCTATTAAAATTTCGATGAAGTGGCATTGGGTCTAAGTTAGAAACTGGCTCTTTCTTTATTGCCAAGAAGTCTTGAAATAAAGCTGAATAATTAAATACATGCATACATACATACATTCACACATATACACATACATACATTCACACACATACATACACTCACACACACATACATACATACATACATACATACATACAGACATATATCCCATCACAGGACAGATCGATGAGACAAGTCTATAAAATGCTCGAAGTGCAACCATAATGCTTGATGCAGTATTTTCAGACAGGAAAGAAAAGATTATGTGCAGTTATAGAAACTAGGTTCTCTTCATTTGAAATCCTATATTTCCAAGCAATAAGAAAATTAATGTCTCTAGAGACATTTTGAATCCTGAATCTTCTCAGGTTAGTCTATCTATTCAAAAGACAAAATGTCAATAAGGAACTTCTCTGTTGAATAATCCCAAAGAACAGTGATTTAGAGCCGGAGGAAGGGCATGACTTACTAACATGCACTTTCCAATTCTAAATTGTAAGTAGAACAGTAATAGAAAGCAACATTTTCGAAAAGTCAGCTTTAAACATTTTTAATTCTATTGAGAGAGAGAAACCTTTGTATCTCTATTAGAAAGATACTCTACTTTATAGGAAGTATTGCGTACATATGGATCTTTTTTCTATCTCTACTTTCTTTTCATACTATCTTGTTTCCAGCTTCATTACATAGAAACAGCAAAACGACATCAATCTGAAGTAAAATGTTCTCTAACTTAAAAGACATAAATGAAAAAGTTTCAGGATTTGGGGATTAAATAATTTAATCTCATCTTATAACAGACATTTAGCATGAATGTCTTCTTGGCACATTTAATAAGCTTATAGTCATTCTGCCGTCAGGAAATATCATATCTAGTACTAATATTGGCGTAAACGTATTTTTATCTCACACAGATTGTTGTATATGTATGTATCTATGTGTATACATTCTTTCATATACAGATATATGAATACACATTCAAACATAACAACACAGTCTCACACAAACACACCCACGCTCACACACATATATAAACCTGTGTACATATATACGAATATGCATTTATATATGTGCATATATATGCGTGTGTGTGTGTATTTGCGTGTATATACATATATATAGATAGATAAATAGAAAGATGGATATATGTATATATATATATATATATATATATATTCATATATATATATATTCATATATATATATTCATATATATATAAATATATATATATATATATATATATATATATATATATGTATGTATGTATGTATGTATGTATGTATGTATATATAAATGTGTCTATATATATATATGTGTGTGTGTGTATGTGTGCGCGCATGCATGTATGTGAGAGTGGAAATGTACAGCTAGAAAAAATGAAACCAAGAGAGATGTATGTAGAGTAGCTGAGACAAACTGATACAGGGAGACGAAGTGAGATAAGCATATATTTGTAAATGTGTGAGAATGCGCTTTTCTCTCTGTGTGTGTGCGTGTGTGTATGTGTGTGTGTGCAGAAAGAATATATAATATTCGTGTAATATTAACTATGTATTTGCATATGACGAATCGTTCGTAAGTCTCAGTAGTTATTTAGTTAGTTTTATTTTTTTTTGTTTTTTTTTTTTGCTGTTTCTTTGTTTTTGTTATATTTTTTTTTTACGTTTTTGGTAAGTTTGTGCTTATTGAACCGTTTATCCTATTTTCATATCAGTCAGTCAGTGTTTCCGTGGAGATTTTCCTTCTGCATGTATTATTAATTTCTTAATGTAATTTTGAAGCGATTATAAGCATATGTAAATTTCAAACAGAACTTTATCTAATCCCAGGCTGTTCGCAATACGCTCATTTCCAGTGGCTGGCGATTAACTCTTTGATGTGGAATACGTTACACATAGTTCGAGGGAAAACAAAATAAACTAGACTAGCCTTTCTTTACAAATCAATGAATTTGTTAATGGTATGATGTTAAATTTGATTAATATTTTACGATAACAATAGCAACGGTTTTTTCGAAACGCTGTGGATTAACAGGTTTGGTGGAGGGTCTAACACTGTAATTTGCATCTTTTTAGTTGCGTACCAACTCGTTTTGACTTCAAATCCAACCAAGGTTTGCTTTGTATTTTTTTCTTAAATATATTTTGGGTTGACTAAATAAGTATTATCGAAGTACTAGCTTTGTATTTCATGTCCACAAAGACTAGTTGAGCGGAAAGGGGAAGGTACCGTTAAACTAAAGATTTGACCAAGTTACATTCCATAAAAAACTCGGATGTGGTGCTAAACTAGTTGACGGTGAAGCTTACTGGTCATCTCAAATATGCCGAAATTAGAATTCAGTATGCAATAACCAGAACAAATAAACCAATGCAGAAGCTCTAGTGTCCTTACAAACCTAACAATCGGCAGAATATTATTTTCTTATTAAATGTACAAAAAATTTAGTTTACAATAAAACCTCAGTACCTTCTTAACGGCATCTCACTACAAAACTTTTGTTAACCTCATTCTTAAATAACAAAAGGATAGAACTATTTTTTCTTCTTTCAACATACAGGAAATTGTCAAAAGTAACAAATGTTTTACGTACGGCGTTAACATCAAGTAACCTGAAAATGCGAAGTGATTTTAGTTTCTACTTGAAGCTTTCTTTTTAAAACATTTTCCAGCATATGCAAACTTAACTAAACAACAAACAAAATATACAACACTAATGCAAACCTGACTGAAAGATTTCTTTGTAGTGATAGAAAAATACTTATTTGATATTGCTGCTTTTAGATAAGTCGAATAACTTTTCTCTTGATGTGGTTCATGTGTCTGTGTTTCTGGAACTACTTACTTGATAGTTTTAATTGATGCATAATATTTCATGGATAAGTGCAGAATTATCTTCATGTACCGAAGAGAAAGGCTGCATTTCAGTTGGAATCTTTACTTTGATAAGGATGATCGTTTACTATCACAGAATAATACTTGGAATAATGAAGGATAGAATTTGAAACTAATGCATCGGCTCATGATTAGATAGATTATTTCTGATATATATAATGGTGTGTTCGTATGGCTTTGAACTGCATACCGTAGTGAGGCCCTAATTCGGGAGTCCAAAGGTTTTGAGAAGTTGGAACCACCTCTTAGCAACTATTGTTCGCACTTCTACCCTGACTGAGAGTAGTAGCACTTGTCAGGGTCCCAGCTATGAGTGAATTAGCATTTTATGGAAGACGCTCCAAGCACAAACCCTCACTACATTGTGAGTGCCTTGGTAAAGGAAAAGGCTTGGGTGGAATCAACTTCTACGGCAAGTCGAAGAGTAAAGTCTCTCAAGTGGTTCGATGCATTCTTTGTCATCCCGTAACTCCAGGGTTTATGGAGCTCTTCGTCACTGCAAAGAAGCCGTCTTAGGTTGCTAAGCCACTGTGGTCAGACCTACAAGTCTAAAAAGAGGCAGCGGATTGCGCAGACTGGGTCTCATTTTAAAATAATTAAGCGTAAGCAGGAAGAAAAGCCCTAAGAATCGGTTTACATAGCCACTTGAAGGAGTACCACATATCTTCATGTTCTTCGGACACACAGAACTGCGATCATATGTAATGATTGAGTTTTAATCTGCGAATGAAACGACATTATCATCAGCCTGTTGTAGGTTGTCCTTTATGTTCGTGGTCATGGTGTCCTTGCAGATACTCCAAGAGGTGTCTACATCCCTTGTGGATGGTGGTTGCATAAGATAACTGACAGCAGTTAAATCGGTGACAACTAAGGTGAGGACAGTACATGATAAAACTGAGCCCAGTTTCACACAAAAGTTGATATAGTGTTCGTCAGAGTGTTTTATGATTTCCCACTGTCATAACGCGATCTAGAAAACCACTGGATACAGAGTTTATAGTCAATTAGAACTTATAGTGTGCACATGCTGCTTTTTCCAACGTCAATGTTATTATTATTATTGTTATTATTATTATTATTATTATTATTATTATTATTATCATTATTATTATTATTATTATTATTATCATTATTATGGTTGTTGTTGTTGTTGTTATTATTATTCACGACACTGCCTGGAATCGAACTCGGAATCTTGGGGTTAGTAGCCCGCGCTCTTTTCCACTACTCCATATGACCTGAATAACAACAACAACACCAACAAC
>NC_068981.1:140228143-140230980 GCF_001194135.2 Octopus bimaculoides | reverse complement strand
TGTGTGTGTGTGTGTGTGTGTGTGTGTGTGTGTGTGTGTGTGTGTGTGTGTGTGTGTGTGTGTGTATGTGTGTTAACTATCGATGTGTCTTGGTGAAATTGGGATAAATACTAAATATAAATCTGAAAACTTTTGCGACTTGTTATATACTGAATCAATAATTAGCCGAACTGCGAAAACCATGTATGTTTTTAGAGAGCAAATGTTTTCACACACAAATCTTGACCTGTCAACAATAATCTATTAACATCACACCAATGAAACAATACAGACAAAGCATATATTTGATATAATGTTCCGGAAATCAAACACTGTATGAATCTAGGTGAGGTTTAACGTCTATTTCATTTCGGTTAACCATTGAAATATTGGAGGAGATGATAAAAAAATTAAAATGCACAAAATGAATATCAAATAAATCTGCATTCTTATTCACAATCTTTTTCACGTAACTAGAATTTGCAATATTTTTATCATCACGTTCCTTACGTAAAATACTTTAAATTGCATTCAGAAATATATCATAAACCATACATAAGTATTATTAATTTTCTTCTATGCAGATATCAGCAACTTTATACATATAAGAGGTAAGCGCAAGGTAGCGAGCTGACAGAATCGTTAGCTTGCCGGTGAAAATGCTCAGCAGCATTTCCTCCGTCTTCAACTCCCGAGTTAAAATTCCAGCAGAGTCGACTTTACCTTTTATCTCTTTGGAATCGGTACCAGCTAAGTACTAGGGTCGATGTAATCGACTCACAGACTCACTCGATATTACTGAACTTGTGCGAAAATTTGAAACCAAGTGCTGATGTACGAACGGTAGTAAACTATTCCCGATAAATACATTCATAAACATTCATATCACGGATCAATCTCTAGACATTTCATAAAATTAGACAAACTGGATTATGTCATTCCAGGCAGACTTGAAGATCTAAGCAATCTGTCTTTAACTATAGGTCTACTTGGTCTAGGCTGAACTAAATCAGACAAAAATGCGTTACTATATGCCATTATTTGTTGCAATAACGGTAGGACATTCATTTCATTCTTCATAACGATCCACAGTCGATGCGAAGTCTGTAAGTGCGTGGAAAATGGTATGAAAACTGCTTGAAGATAACAAGTTGTTTGTAACATTAACCAACGAAAATATTTTACATAGGATATTCTTTTACTCTGTATCAGTATTATTATGCTAGAAGTACAGATGAATGCAAGGAACATCATACAATTAGAAATTATGACTTTCTAAGTTTTTATAAATAGAACATTTTAAAATAGAGAGGTCTTGAAAGCGATGAGCAATTCATTTTAGTACCAGTGAAAGACCAATCGAACATATTTTTTTTCCTTTCTGTGCGGAACTTGTAGGACCCATATGTATATGATTTACAATCTAAACGTCATATACTGAAATACGATATATTATATGGCACGATAGGTCATAAATAGATAACTGTTCATTTATATGCGATATAATAATAGTAGTAATAGTAATAATAATGGCAATAATAATAACGATAGCAATAAGCGAAAGCAAATAATGAGAAATAAATAAAGCATTTTTATCTAAATTGACAAGCTTTATTTTGTTTGGAAAATATTTAGAAAGATTTACTTGTAATAGCTACCCTAACAGGATATTTTACGGTCTTTTTCAATAATATCTTATTTACATGCGATAGACATTCTGGCGGTAGATTATTTGACGCCTATGACATTATATTTTACTTCTGCTTATTCACATCGACAGAAGCCAGTTTTCATTTGGTCTTGTGAAATTGGTTTCTCTCGTTGTCATATTAAATAATTCTATTTTCACACAGGATATATTAAGTCACAGTATTCAGCTATATAGATTTAATGTACAATCAAATAACATAGAAAACTAAGGATATCTTTAAAGACAAGCCGTTAATCAGTATTATTTCTAGTATTTCGGGTACCTGTCGATGAAGTCTAATATATTTCAAATCCGCTGCAGATTTTATATTTTTATGGTCTCTAGTATATAAACTGAAGTCTTTCGTCATATTTTGCTATCTCTTTAAGGGCGTCATAAGATCAATTTGACCACAGTACTTATTCTACATTTAGTAATTATTTAGTATAAACGTCTAATTTTGCAGTCAAATAATACTCCGATGGTCAAATGGTGGTCAGCTGGAAACAAGTTAAAGGAGAGATAAGTCTGTTTTTACCTTTATATTTGTCAAAGTGATTTGACAAATTATATCACATTTAGAACTTCCTTTCATTCTGCGCTTTCCCAGTCTTTTTCACGCTTGCTTCTCTATAAACATACACACACACACACACACACACACACACACACACACACACACACATACATACACTCACATACATATAAATAGGTTTTTTATGTCAAGTTATGGTAAAAGCAATTTCGATTTTCTTGGTGAGTACATATTTATTGCTTTTTATCAATAGTATCGACTGTAGTTTCGGCCTGCTTAGCTCTCATCAGACTGTCCGAAAGACGGAGGAGGAGAGATAGTGATTGCCGTGTCGAAGACGTGAATTAGCCATTTAGAAATACACAAAGAGCGTCAACTTCACTTAGACGTTTATTTGTTATATGGTGTCAGCATTTTTATCGCTAGAAACTGCGACCTGCTCACTGACAAAAAATTCATCTGATTATGAAAATTCTCAAAAATACAGCGATACGTTTATCGTTTCTGTTGTTTTTGTTTTTATTGGTATTGGTCATTCGCTCTAGTTGGGTGCGCCTAACCGGTCAGTTGTCAGTGATATTTGGGATCAGCTGTGTTTCATATATCACTTCTTTCTTCCTCTCTTCATTATCT
>NC_068981.1:140219075-140219664 GCF_001194135.2 Octopus bimaculoides | reverse complement strand
TATATATATATATATATATATATGCATATATACCTATTTGTTTTTAGGAGTATGTGTGGCTGTGTGAAAGTGCTTGTGTTTGTCTGTGTAAGTATGTATATTTGAATATTACATTTCCTTTATTTCATACATTTTCTTCATTTTTCAATAAAGAGTATTTGTGCACCCGTCTCTCATTTAATGTATTTTACTCTCTCTTAATACCTATTTATTTCATGTTAATATTTCTGCCTTCCGGCCTATTACATAACTTAATATCTACATACCTTCGTACTGAGAAGATTTTCATAATTGATAAGATCGCAACTTCAGAGTTACAAGAGAGAAACATGTTTTATTCAACACTGAATTGCTATAGCATGAGCTGCCTATATATCTGTGACTGTTTATGATTCAAAACTTGAAATAAGCAACTTTTCTGCTGGTAAAAGTATGCATATATACATATTTATAAATATGTAAATACATATGCGTTAATGCATATATAAACTTACCTGCAGAAATTCACGCTGGTTATCAAGCTCATTCAACTCAGAAATTCGGAGGTCCTGGTCACCCTATTGGAGACATGATATTCCTGCATTCACAT
>NC_068981.1:140213561-140219065 GCF_001194135.2 Octopus bimaculoides | reverse complement strand
TATAATTGAGATTCAATTGAATTAGGTACTTAACTTGAAGCACCAAGTCAGTTCGGTATTATTCGCACAGATCGAAGGAAGGCGAATAAAATCAAGATAAGCAACAGGATATCGAGAAATGATGCATTTCGACCGTTTCAAGCGGCTCCATTTAATTGAACAATGTAATCATTACTACAATTTAAATGCAGGGCTATCATCAGCTGCACAAATAAATAGAATTTTAATCAGTCGAACGTATCAATAAAATTTTACTCCAATACTATAAAAAAGCAAGATGATGGAAGAGATCCATGATATTGCTATTGTAACTAAGAACATACTACACTTCCAGGAAAAGCATGAATGTTGAAAATTGAAATATATACATATTTTACCTATTTTGGTTATGACATCATTCTTAAGAATCTTAAATTTTATCTTTATACAACATAACAATATTGTTTATAAAAAAGTCACCCATAGTACCTCATGTTAAAATTTCCTCTGTATTAACATCATAGGTTTTATTCGTGTCTTGCCCCTTTAACTTGTAATTAACATCATAATTTTGAGTATTCCCCTACGCAGCCTCCTTTATTGACAGTTACTTTATACCCAACTTACTACTCCTAATATCTTGACAATATTTATGATCATACCTAGCCATGAGCTGTCAATTCACTCTTGCCCTTCATTCAAAACAGATACAGTCCTCTAGTCCTAGATTTAGTAGTTGATAAAAGACAAATAAATTAGAAATGAACAACAATATTTTACAAGCTATGACCCCAGTAAGCTTCGTGCGTTTCTTGGAAGTGTAGTATATTCTTAGCTACAACAAGGATCTCTTCCATCTTCTTGCTCTGTTAAAGTATTGGTGTAAAATTATATCAATGTGTTCGACTGATTAAAACTCTGTTTATTTGTGCAGCTGATGATAGCTCTGCATTTAAATTGATGTAATGATTGCATTGTTCAGTTGAATGGAGCCGTTTGAGATGGTCGCATGGCATTACTTCTTGATATCTTGTTGCTTATTTTGATTGATATATATTTATGTGTGTGTGTGTATACGCACACACTTTCAAGCATATATATATATATATATATATATATATATATATATATATATATATATATATATATATGATACATTTATGTGTATGTGTCTCCTTATATATGTACAAACGATATATTTTGTGGAATTTTTCTTCTACAATGACTGTTTTACGTAGGGACAAAGTAATTTGCATATCATTATTAAAAGGTGTAAGAGATGTAATTGTCTTGTAAATTCGATCAGATTTATACGCTCTTTCTACACGTTCGCACACATAGGAAAATGCGTGTATTGTTTTATTGGGATTTTGTTATAATATCCCTATCTTTTAACTAATTGAATCTGTAAATTATCAATTATATAATCAATCAGTCAATCAGTTGATTCTTCATAGTCGTTTTATCAAGGTCTGCGATCATATCGCTGAAGAACAAGTCACCTGTTCCTAATCGCTCACAATCTTATTTCTCCTTATTTGTCTTTAATATTTACAGTTGTGTTGTTTATCTGTGTGTACGTGTGCCTGTATCTGTGATTTTAATATTCCTGTATTTACCCGTTGTGCTTACAGATGTTTATCTGACATACGAATACAAGTTCACACATATGTGTACATACGCTCCCATAAACATATGGCACATAAACCAGACACACATGTACATGTATTTTACATGCACATCAATGCGTTGCCGTAACGTGACGAAGTGAGTCAAATGAGCTTATTATGAAAATACGGTACACATTGTGCTATATCAGGGGTCACCAAACTTTCTTCACCGCGGGTCATATAACTGACAAAATGACGAGCGCAGTCTCCATAACCATTTGGTTGAATACAATACAGTGAATACACAAAAAATAAAGAGAACGAACATATTTATCTACCAAAAATGTTATCAAAGAAGGCGACGTTAGGAATAAGATAGTCATATCACACCCATCGCGCACATAGCCGAATCTCATAAATTAAGCTTCACACAAGGATAGTTAAATTTCTGAAACTAGTGTTTAGCTTTTAATATATCATCAATATTTGCTTTGTAATTGCTGCGTCCAACCAAGAGAATTACTTTCAAATCTTCATCGGTCAACCTCGTTCGATGTGGTGACTTCACATACTTCATTATTGAAAATGTTTCCTCACAGACATAAGTTGTTCCAAGTAATGATGCCATACCAGAGGCAAATGAACTCTCATTGCAGGTACTTACATGAAAGGTACAGTGCAGCGGCGGCCCCAATGAACTGAACTCGCTGGCCGCAATTTGGTAACCCCTGTGCTATATTATACGAATAAAAACACTAGAGATGTGCCAGATTGACAGGTGAATAACGAAAGTTTGGTATGATGTGTGATTGCTATATCCAGTAGGTTATCATTCTTTTGCTAGTCTCCTAACTGTTTTCGCCGTTCCTTTATGGAATCGTGATTGAATTAAAGGAGAAACATATTCTTAATAAAACGAAGTGCATTGCGAATAGGAATAGGTACTCAAAGTTGCATCCCTGCAACAGAAGTTGCATATTGAGTATTCAAATGTACAGTAACCAACATCGCCAAAAATTAGATACGAATTTGCAAAAATGGACATCGACAGAAAAAAAAAACATCTGTAAATGTGCGTGCACGTTAGTTTATATTTCAGTTTATAAAATGATGAACTATATTAAACACAGAGCTTCAATATTTTGTACAGAAAATTCATGTTAACATTTCGTCCCACACTTTCAGGTGATTTCACATGACCCTTCAACCCTTCATTCCCACATAATGCTAACCGGAATAAGAAATTGGGGAACGTTCTTTGTCCGTGAGCATGTAATATCTTATTGAAATAATCTTCTTACTCATGATATCAGAGATATACAATTTCTTAGCTTATGCATATTCATTGTGTGTGTGTGTGTGTGTGTGTGTGTGTGTGTGTGTGTGTGTGTGTGTGTGTGTGTGTGTGTGTGTGTGTGTCTGTGTGTGCGTGTGTGTGTGTGTGTGTGCGTGCGTGTGTGTGCGTGTGTACAGAGAGAGACCCGTTACAGAAATGGCTGGGCACTTAATAGGGAGCTAACAGAGGTAAAACAACGCTTAGTTTTCAATTGTTAGTGGTATACTGTAAGTATGTATATGCACACACATATATATATATTTATATGAGCGTCGGGCTTAGTGAAGGCGCAAGACTTGGTGGTTAGAGCGCCGGGCTCACAATCATGAAGTAGTGAGTTCGATTCCCGCAGCGGGCTGTGTGTTGTGTTCTTGAGCAATACACTTTATTTCACGTTGATCCAGTTCACTCAGCGATAGAAATGAATTGCGACATCACTTGGTGACAATCTGTATCGGCCTTTGCTTTTCCCTTGGATAATATCGGTGGGGTGGTGAAGGGAAGCTGGTATGCGTGGGTGACTGCTGGTCCTCCATAAACAACCTTCCCCTGATTTGTGTTTCGGGGGGGGGTATCTTTGTGGATGCAATCCCATGGCCATTCATGACCGAAGTCACTCTTTATTCTATACCATATATTTATATATGTATAGATATGAGTATAGATATATACCATTAAGCTGATATATTTACGTACCTATGCTTATAAGTATGTTTATACGTACGTGGGGGCGTGTGTGTATATACGTTTATATATGTGTATATGGGTATACACTGATGTCCTCGTATACGTGGATGTATACAAAATGGATTGATAATATGTGAATGTGTGTATAGTGCAAACGTGTATAAATTAATATATTTGTCCATACTTATGTGTGTAGTGTTCGGTCGAATGAGTGGCGACCTTTTGTATCTCCCGACCCCTAGCTCAGACGCCTAATCTATGCGAGTTTCCTGAGTATGTTCTTTATACAACTGCGCCAGTTTTTTACTCACCAGTCAGAGTTATAGAGTAATTAGTAAACCAACAAGTGGTTGTGTGGTAAGTAGCTTGCTTACCAACCACATGGTCCCGGGTTCAGTCCCACTGCGTGACATGTTCGGCAGGTGTCTTCTACTATAGCCTCGGGCCGACCAAAGCTTTGTGAGTGGATTTGGTAGACGGAAACTGAAAGAAGCCCATCGTATATATGTATATATATATATATATGTATGTGTGCATGTGTTTGTGTGTCTGTGTTTGTCCCCCCAACATCGCTTGACAACCGATGCTGGTGTGTTTATGTCCCCGTAACTTAGCGGTTCGGCAAAAAAAGAGACCAATAGAATAAGTACTAGGCTTCTAAAGAATAAGTCCTGGGGTCGATTTGCTCGACTAAAGGCTGTGCTCCAGCATGGCCACAGTAAAAAGACTAAAACAAGTAAAAGAGTAAAAGAGAGTAATTATGGTATTTGGTGAACTACTTACCTTCTGCTTCTACCCTACCGGTTTATGGGTTTAAAATTTATCTGGTGAAGGCGAGGAGTTGCTATGATGTAAATTAAGATTGCATCAATAAATTGCTGCCGAAACAGCTGTTGAGAGTATTGAACACCACGTCATATATATATGTGTGAAAACGTGTGTGTGTAAGTTTGTGTGTATGTGTATGTATGCATGTATGTATGTATGTATGTATGTATGTATGTATGTATGTATGTATGTATGTATGTATGGGTGTCTGTATATATGAATGTATGCACCTATATGTCTTTCGTCGTCAATATCCATATAAACTTCGCTAATCCATTGACTTCTACAATTTAAATCGTCACTTGCATTGTATCTATGATCAAATTACTTAGCTTTCAATTCTTTTCTTGTCTAATTTTACAGTGATTGGCATCTTCCTTAAAATTATATATTATAATATAAAACTGAACAAACAAAATGAAATGGGTTCTGCTTTTCCTTCAAGCAGCCTAATTAATACATACTAAATAACTCATTAACAATATAATATTCAATTTTTTTCTCTTAAACTATTGGCAAAGAATCAAATTTAAACGATGGCACTCAATAATTCAGTGCTGGTAAATGGTTCTATTACATGTTCAACAATTACCTGTACTTAATTTACTGATTTTGTGAAATGTGCAAAGAGCAGACGAACAGGTGTTATATGAGTATGTATTCATCATATTTTTAATTGTTATTCTTAAGCTGTGTTTGTCTAAATATCTGTCGTGTCGTTGCCGACTGTTTATGTTTTGGTTCAAACATTGACCAGGTTAAGGTGTCTCTTTCTATTTTATTTCACATAAGGGAAAGATAAGAACTAATCACTCATAAATACTCAGTTTCATTGCGTAAATATGTGTAGCGGTTCATCTAGTAATTAATTATCAAGTTCTGTGTTAAGGCGGTGACCTAGAAGAATCGTCAGTAAGACGGGAAAAATGCTCAGTGGCATTTCGTGGCTCTTTAAGTTCTGGGTTTAAATTTCGAGGTCGACTTTGCTTCTCATCCCTTCAGAGTCGGTAAACTAGGTACCGGAAGAGCACTGGAGTCGGTATCATCGTTTTACCCCCCCCCCC
>NC_068981.1:140209306-140211633 GCF_001194135.2 Octopus bimaculoides | reverse complement strand
AGGCATAACACCTACATGAACTACTAACTTGTTGTCTCTTGAGGTCTCTGGGTGAGACTTGGATCCAACTTGTATAAATGCAAAACAAAAGTCAAACATAAAATAATAATAATAATAATAATAATGATAATAATAATAATAATAATAATAATAATAATAATAATAATAATAATAATAATAATAATAATAATGATAATAATAATAATAATAATATATAATGCACATATATGTACGTAGATATATGCATAATGGTATTTTGGGTAGTCTCTCGTATTTCAAGAAAAAATATACTTTGATTCCTTACTGAACAACGTGCACGAATGATTTGTGTATACAAATTAAACGTTTGTGTTCTACATGAGTAAATTCCTCTCCATCAAATCAAGATTGCCTGCAGAGTTGTACAGGGTGCATCACCTCAGGTGTGGAAATAATCGCAGAGCAACATGAGATGATGTGTTTTGCTCAAGAACACACCGCAGTAACCGGCCCAGAAATTCAAGCCACGATCTCGAAAACGTGTGGGCAACACCACAACCATTCGGCTATTCGCTCTAATATACATACATGCATAAAATCATCTATAGGAATATATATCCACACATCTAACCATCCTCCATATATACATACATACATACATACATACATACATACATACATACATACATACATACATACACACACATGCTGCTAGAAACCTTCTGACAATAAATCTTGCATATGTCTAAGCCTGAATTTAAACATACCCGTACGTACCGCGTCATCACACTCGCTCGCGATTGGAATGACATGACTGTTCGTGACGGGTGCACATATTGACATTCACATGCATTTTAATGCTTTTATAAATTGTATTACACATACAGTAAACGAAATTATCCTTATAAATGAGGGAAAGACTGTATATCTTATCGTATATTTATCCATTCTTTCGCCTCTAAATATGTGTTTGCGTGTGTTTATGTGTATCTGCGTCTCTGTATTTTTGTCTATATGCACATGTTTTGTATTTTGTGTCCATGTAACGAATATTGTAGCACAATTACATAGATGCTAATATATATGCCCACGCGAAGAAAAAATGTAAATGAAAATAACATATATACAAGTGTAGTAGCAGAGAAACAATGCACAATCAATCACATTTAACCGGAAACATACCCATTTTTATAGAAAACATCTCAATGCAATGCACCAGATTGCTTCGCAGCTTATATGTGCATATAGTCTCATATGTGTAAGCCTTTTGGGAATGTACCTGTACACATACCTAAATGTATATATAACCTATTTATAAATCACAAAGGCACACTGTTATAAATGTACTTACAGTGTGAACTTTGTATCACCTCTTTCATCAGTATTACGTTTATATTATTTTATGTTCCAATGTGCTCTGCTGTTTATCAATATTATATTACTTTACAATACCTTACATTTCATCACACTATATTACATTTTGCGTAATATTTCACATCTCTGCAGCTGTGAATATGATTTATCTTGAATTTGTTTTTGTCTTTTTTAATTAGAGAAATAACCTGAATCTCTCTCCTGTCAACATTTGCCTAAATATTTTAGGAACAATTAATTTTAGAAGAAGTTAGCCCGTTTAGCTTTAATTCAAAATTCATTTATGCACATTTCAATGTATACAAGTCCGCATAATACTCTGTCTCCACTTGAGCCCAATCTATGACCAACAATAATCCTTCACACAACAAAAAAACATCTAATTTTTCTTGACCTGAATGCACGTTTGTGTGTGACTGTGTATGTGAATGCCGGGCTATATGCATGTGTGCATGTTTTCTTCTTAGTCTTTTGTCAATTGAAATCTTCCTGTAAGGAAGGTAGATAACAGAAACAATGACATATATTGAAATTGAGACAAATCTTCATTATTTTTTACTATCCTAATTTTCAACTTACATATTGTATTTGTAATGTGTTTGTTAGCTAGTTAATTGATTTTTCTTATAATTCAAGCCTATACAGACTCTCAATTATTCATTTACTAAAAGAACTAATAATAATAATAATAATAATAATAATAATAATAATAATAATAATAATAATAATAATAATAATAATAATGATAATCATTATTATTATAATTATAATTATAAAATATATATATTAATAATGATGATGATAATAATAATAATAATAATAATAATAATAATAATAATAATAATAATAATAATAATAATAATAATAATAATAATAATAATAATAATATATATATATATATAACATACAGAAAATTGCACTACTGGGTACTGCACACATTCTGCGCAAAACACTTTCAATACAGTAAACATAAG
>NC_068981.1:140209061-140209296 GCF_001194135.2 Octopus bimaculoides | reverse complement strand
ATAATGATCGATAGATACAACAATTTAGCTTGGGAGGTTAAGCAGTCGTGGTCGATGGAAAACATGGTAATAGTATCAATAATTGTCGGAGCCCTGGGAACAGTGAGTAAAAATCTTGAGAAGCACATGGAACAGATAACGGCTGCAATAAGGGTAGAGCACTTGCAGTAAACAGCACTGCTTGGAACCGCTAGAATACTCCGGATGGTGCTTGTGTGTGTGTGTGTGTGTGTGT
>NC_068981.1:140208802-140209051 GCF_001194135.2 Octopus bimaculoides | reverse complement strand
ATAATAATAATAATAACAACAACAATAATAATAACAATAATAATAATAATGATCGATAGATACAACAATTTAGCTTGGGAGGTTAAGCAGTCGTGGTCGATGGAAAACATGGTAATAGTATCAATAATTGTCGGAGCCCTGGGAACAGTGAGTAAAAATCTTGAGAAGCACATGGAACAGATAACGGCTGCAATAAGGGTAGAGCACTTGCAGTAAACAGCACTGCTTGGAACCGCTAGAATACTCCGG
>NC_068981.1:140204511-140208750 GCF_001194135.2 Octopus bimaculoides | reverse complement strand
GTGTGTGTGTGTGTGTGTGTGTGTGTGTGTGTGTGTGTGGTAAATGAAAAAGGAAGATGGAATATACGATAATTTATTTTTAAGCACGACATTCGTTTCAACACATCTAGCATCGACCCCTTACGGGTTGGACACTTAACAGCTGGTAAGGCACGCGAAGCCATACAATATCATCTCTGCTCCGAGGAATCCCGGTCTATTTTGTGTACTAATGAAAAGATCACTAAGAGAATTTCTGAAAGACTTTCAAGATTCCTACACAACATATAAATGTACCTTCGCACAATGCAGTGGGAATTAATTTGAGTAACTGTTAACATAGTTTACTTCAAGTTATGGATGAATTAAGCTTAGCTTCAACCTAAACAGCAAGTAGCTATTTAGCTCACTTTGTGATCGTAGGTGCACCAAACCACACGTGTGCGTTTGCTTACATTTTCGCGGATCCTTGTATGAGCCAGAGTACACGCAGCATGAAGCTTGCGCGAGGGCTTTATACATACATATTTGTTATCGCTTATTTTCAGTACTTTTTCTCGCTGTATTGCGTGTTTCTTTCGTTTTTGCATCTGTGATTTTATTTTTGATCTTATATAAAGGAAAATATGTCCTTCGTGTTGCTGAAAATATGTCCTTCGTGTTGCTGAAAATATGTCCTTCGTGTTGCTGAAAATATGTCCTTCGTGTTGCTGAAAATATGTCCTTCTATGAAATGAGAAGATACATTGCGGAACTGTTATTTTAACGAGTTGTCTCTATTTATCAACCGACGAGACACATCTACACAATTAGATGCTCCTGAGTCAGTTGCTAAATGTCCGACCCGTGATGAATCAATCGTAGATGTGTCGATACGATCGTCGTGATTAATAATAAATTCTCGTATATTCCATCTTCCGTCTTTCATTTACCATATACATAACGTGTGAGCCTTCTATCTGGACTTTGGCTCTATACACGATACATTTTTCCAGACATCTCCTTTCCAACGGACGGTAAGTCCCATCTTTGCAATTCCAGCTTTTTTGGAAAAGAATCGGCATAATGATTTTTAGCAATTATCTTGTTGTTGTGCTGGCTAATCAAAGAGGCGAAGTTTTTGCGTCAAGAATAGCTGATCTTAAGCGTACTTCTATTGAATATTCTATATATGTATGTATGTATGAATATATATGCATGTATGCATTTATGTATATTTGAGTCATAATATATGCTTTCAAGTACTCCGCTAGTACTCATAAAAATGCTCATTAATGTATAATTGTACAAACCATATACAATATATAGTAATATACAAGATGATATAGCTCAAATTCTGCATTATTTTGAACGAATTATTTGCATTTCGCATCAATGCAGACATCTAACTAATTTATTTATTATCAAATATGATAATATGAATTATTTGCGTTTTTTTTTTCTATTTTTGCGTTAGGAAACAATTTGTCGTGATATTAGGATATTTATTCTTGTCTAAAAAAGTCCAAGATATTTTTCATGCATGATTGTGTGTGTGTATGTGTGTGTGTGTGTGTGTGTGTGTGTGTGTGTGTGTGTGTGTGCGCGTGTGTGTGTGTGTGTATGTGTGTGTGTGCAAGTTTGTATTATGTACGTAGAAAGAGACACGCAGACAGATAGACAGAAAATAATTGTTTATCTTTCATCTCCTCTACATATATTACATAACATATGCCGTGAATGATTCCTAACTTGGTAGTCTATATTTTCTATCGTTTAGTTAGGAGGAAGGCCGCGTACGAATACATGAAACACTGTAGACTCCGCTAAAGGAACCCAAGGAACAGATGTTTATGTTAAACCGTGGCATGTACACCTTGCGGGGAATTGAACTCGAAATGTAACGTGTCAAGGCAACTAAATATCACAGGTTATACTATATGATACTAACACCTGCTAGGCTAGCAATCTAGACGAGCACGACATCTATCGAACCCGGAAGTCTATAAGCAAATGCTGTAAAAACGACATGAAAATTTCGTATAAACTAAACAAGAATTTGAAGACAGGGAAAACCCAATGAAGCGCACTAGCAAGATGAACGCATAATTTGAACATTTAATAACAAAAAAGAAAAAAAAGGTAACATAGGTGCAAATATTATAGTATATATAAAGGTAAAACTACGTGTGTAGAGCGATATGGATGATAACGAGACTAACTTGACGAAGTGAATAACTTGCCATGCCAGCGACGTAAAATATCATATAACAATATGATATATCAAATTTCCTGAGAATGCAATTCTGAAAACAACACGTACTGTACAATATATGTGAAAACCATCAAATGTATATCGCTGTTTTATAGAATAACAATGCAAACATTCTTTCGATGGTTAGCATAGTCAGACAGTCAATTAGCACGTAATATTGTCAAGAAGCTAGACGGAAATCTTAGAAATTCTACTGAGTTAAATGCTGAACTGAAACATTACGGCAGAAAGTGACGAGGCTTTCATACAAGTTGTTGTTGGTTTGACTGGATTGAAACAGCTATTTCCCTAAATTTATTGTCATATTTCCTATACAAATAGACATACGGATGTTCCAGAGTGTGCAAATAGCAATGATATACCTTGTAAATATTGTTATGATATATTTTTGTACAGGATCTATTATAATTGAACATACATATGCTCTTAGACGCTCTTAATTGTTTTCAAAGGAACGTAATTCTCGATATATTACTCAACCATGAAAAATAATATATAATATTACTAACAAAAAAGGGAGATGATGGGGCATGGCTCAGTGGTTCAGGTTTGGGATTTACAATCATGAAGATGTTCGTTCAATTCTCGAACCGCGCTATGTGTTAAGTTCTTGAGCAAGACACTTAATTTCACGTCACTTCAGCTGATTCAGCTGTGGAACTGAGTCGGGAAGTCACTGGTGCCCATTTGTATCGGTCTTCGTCTTTTAAGGCGACGAGCTAGTAGAATCGTTAGCACACCGGGCAAAACGCTCAGCGCCATTTCGCACGTCATCACGTTCTGAGTTCAGATTCAGCGAAGAACGACTTTGCTTTTTATCCCTCTTGGGATCGATAAAATAAGTACCAGTTGGAGACTTTAGTCGATGAAATCGACTTGGACACTCTCTTGTGCAAAAATTTGGAACCAATATAATAAAAATATATATATATATATATTCCCATTATAGACGAAAAGCCAGGAAATTTGGAGAGGAGGATAACAGATTATATCGATCCCAATATAGTACCTCTTTCTCTTATAGGCGGGATTTACATTCAGAGCATAAAGAATTGTATAGCCGATATTGCCGACACAGCTTTCTTAATAATTGTTTTTAGTTTTCGTACAAGGCCAGCAATTTTAGCAAAAGTATGTTAGTTGATTTCATTGATGTCAGTACTCCTTTGAATACAAATTTGACTCTCACTGGTTTTGAACTTAAAGTGTAAATATACGTAAAAAATATATTAAAACATTTTTACTGATGATGTAACGATTCCACAATCGTTAATAATAGTAGCAGAAATATTATGCATGTACATGCATGTATATATATATATAGAAAAACAGAGTGATAGATAGATAGATAGATACATAGATAACTTTCTTTTATTAGCCACACAGGGGTGCACACAGAGGGGACAAATACAACTGTCGAGCTTTTCTTTAAAAAAAAAAAAGGTAAAATAAAAATTAACAAATCCAATCAAAAGGGATCGGTAGGGGCCAAAAAAAGTGGGGTATCGTATATCACAGAAAATGTCAATTGTGTAAAATGGGGTAACATTAGGTTTATCCATGGAGAGAAAAGCCTACGGAAAAGCCTACGGAAAAGACCATGGTAACCTCAGCCGGGAATAGACACATGAGAGCAAAGTGCTTTCTCTCTCTCTCTTTTAAAAACATTTTTTTCCTCGATTTATAGGATCATGCTCAAAGAGGTATCGTCACTCGCACGCACCATCTTTGCTACATTCACCCACCTTTTAATTAAACTTTTACGAGACAAAAACTGTCTCTCCATTCTCACCTTCCTTTTCAAGTGATACTTGAAAAAGTTGATGAGCGATTGGCGACAGCGGTAAGTTTTCGTCTCTAATCCTTTCGCGCGGGTCCACCACACACATTCTTTCACCATGGCCACCAATATGATGAACACTGCCTTGCCTTCCCTGTTGAGGGACGGTGGCGGAGCAATTTGCACAATAGACTCGGCTGACAGGCGGACTCGTCCCACACGTGAC
>NC_068981.1:140194734-140202764 GCF_001194135.2 Octopus bimaculoides | reverse complement strand
CAGACCATCCAAGCCTGGCGACTTGTCTCCCTTGCAGCCTGCCATCGCATCCCGTACGTCCGCGGCTGTGATGGGTCCTTCACAATACTCCGCCTCTCTTGCTGAGAGTCGTGGCAGGCCATGCAGGTAGGCACTAAAGTCTACTCTGCGTTCTGACCCACCAGTTGTCCCGAACAGTCGGGTAAAGTGCTATTGAAAGGCCTCGCACATCCTTTCAGGCTCGAGTAATTCGCGCCCTTCTTCATCTGTCAGAGATCTAATGGTGGCTCTGTTGCCTCGTTGCGCCTCCGCTACTCAGGCCTCTCGGGCCGCTCCAACTCCCTCGTCCCTTAGAGCACGCATCCTAGCTCTGACAACGCATCCAGATAGATAGATAGATAGATAGATAGATAGATAGATAGATAGATAGATAGATATCCGCACGACAAAGCTGCAGCAGTCCTCTACTGAAAATTATATCAGCATTATAAAATATGGAGATAAATGGAAAAGCACTAACTAACAATTTGAATCATCACAGATAATGATAAAAAATGACAATGCATCATATTTTTTCAAACTCTAGGAGATGAAGAAGAATCCTCAGATATATTAATCGACGACAACACGAAAAGTAAATGTAACACAGTCGATGTATCAATTCAAGAAGAATCTATTTTAATAAAGAAAGAATCTACTCAAATACAAAAAAAGACAAATAGAAATAACCCGATTGTAATTGCTTAAATCAGAAACGATAATCCAGAGAAAGCTTTTAAAATCTTCAGATTTACTCATTGTTGGAGAAGTCATTCGGATTATCTCGGAATTTATGTGTTGTGCGTATAATGCCGTAAAATTGTTGGCTGTCACACCCATATAATGTAGATGCGTATCATCACATGGAATCCCGCTTCCTTTGCCAAATAAATAAGATATGGTAAACAGTTGCGAATTAAAAGGACTCCGAGGAAGGAAAAAAAAAGAAAGGATCAGCACAAGACCTGCGGATTTTGGGAGAAAGCTAAGTCAATTAAATCGACCCCAGTTTTCAACTTGTGCTTATTTTAACGACGCTGAAAGGAAAAGTCGATTTTGGCGGAATTTGAACTCAAAATGTAAAGACGAAGAATTGCCGCTAAGCATTTGCCCAGGGTGCTAACGAATATATCAGCACACCACCTTACGATCAGTAAAATAATTGCAATATTAATGATGGGTCTGTTTTATTTTGTCATTGTCCAACAATTTTGTGACCAGGTGAGTAGCTAGTGGTTTTGTATCTCAATACGTAAGTAAATAATATAAATACCACTCGACATTTTTACTGATTCTGACAACTTTGCCAATCCACAGCATTAATTAGTAATGATATTTGATTAAAATTTTGGCGCATAGTCAGTAGTTTTAAGGCAAAGTTGACTTCAGCAGAATTTGAAGTTATAACGTAAAGAGTCGGAAGAAATGCTGCTGAACATTTTGTCCGACGCCATTATATTTCCACCAATCCACAGCCTTTTAAGGTAATAATATTAACTGTTTCAAATGTTGATAGATGGCAGAAGCAAGTTGATTATATGCGCGGCAATGTTCATGTGTCAGTTATTTTATCGACACCGAAGTGATGAAAGTCAAAGCTAACCTCGGCAATATTTGAACTCATAACATAGAGCCAGAAGAAATGCCACTAATCATTGTGTCTGGCTCACAATTCTACTAGCTACCCGTTTTGTAATTGTTTCAGATTTTGGCATACTGCCTGCAAATTCAGGGGAGAGTGTTATACCTTATATTAATCAACACGAAAGGATGAAAGGCAAAGCTGGCCGCGGTGGATTTGAACTCTAAATATTCAGGGCCGTAAGGAATGCCGCCAAGTATTTTGTCCAACGCTCTAACTATTCCGCCAGTCCACTGCGTTTGTTAATAATAATGATATTACTGGAAGCCAACATTCACATGTATTCCTTTTAAGTAAATGTTGCAAAATTTTTCTCTTAATTGATTCGATTCTTGTTTATTGCAGGGACGTTTTTTTTTTTTCTTTTTCACCGAGCCAGATTAAATGAAATGGAATGAGAGAGAGGAAGGCAATATTGAATGAAATACGTTATATTGCAATGCCTGAAAATAACAGAATTGGATCCAGCGAAAAAGAATGTTTTAGAAATATCAAAATCTGAATCATAATGTTATAACTATGCAATCAATAGAAGCATGAATGTACATAGAATTGAATAGTGATGTTGTACTTGATTTTACATGTCATGTTGCACATGCAAGCGCATGTATACACATAATGATTTACTGGAATGGCCTGCTTGCATTGAAAAAAAAAAGCACAAGGCTATGTTTTCAGGTATTGGATATCTCTAATAACTATATTAAGTCCCGTTTGTCTCTTTTACTTGCATTTTTCTATGGGTAAATCCTGCATTAAGTGAGTGCAATTCCATACAATTCCAAGGAAGATAATTCTTCCGCACTAGTTTTCTCTTTCATGCATTACGTAATAAAATACTAAAAATAACGGAAATTATTGCATTCGATTTCCGTTATATGCACCTTTTCTAATATGTTTGGAAAAGAAATCTTATAGCGCATACTCAAAGGTAAAGCATGCAAATATTGGAATCATACAATAATAACGAAAACTGACATTATAACTCAACGGAGTAAATTTAAAATTTTTTGGTGCATGTATAACTAATACATTTTTAAGCGTATCAACATATCTATAGCTAACTTAATCAAGCCAATATACTAGTGTTCCACTTGTTTTCAGTTCACTATTGTATATTTTATTTCAGTACTGCATTAAATATATTCTTTCTGAATGATATTCGTCAAAAGGATAATAATAGATACTAGATTAGTGCTCAGTCCGGAACAAATACGTAAAAACCAACATCAAACAATATGATGGAATTAAGGCAAACAAGTAATACCTCTACGAAATGGAGCGATTAATCTAAAGAAAGTAATTATAAATCATAAGACAACAGAAGCATTTATAAATTAGTTATACAGAAATGAGTACAAAACATAATTAAACACAAAGAGAAGGGAAGTAAACATGAAATCAAAAGTGCATAGTAATTTAAATCGATATCTGGAAAGTTAACACTCCAGAAAGAGACGAATCCAGACAAGCCTTCATATTTGTTCTTCACTGGTAAGACATCCACCTATCAGTAAAGAACTGTTATGGACTTTCATTTTACTATTGTTTTCTTTGCTATGCTTAATTGTATTTATTCCTCACAACTGTAAACCCAATTTATAAATGCATTGATGCCATTAACAATTGTCTGTCTATCTCTAACATCATACTCTCTGAATAAAATATGAATTTGTGTTTCATGAGAATCAGACATCATATTATTTTTCCAATAAACTCTCAATGTTTCTGAAAGGATTTTCCCCGTGGTTTAGAATAAATTTAACTGATTTAGAATTTAGAAGTTCCATATACTAATATGCCTAAAACAATGGGCATCAACGTAGATTATGAGCATCTGGAGTTGAGGACAAAAATATGGTCGTAACCACTTTTTTTTACCATAAAACTTGCCTTAGACAATTGATCAAAACTGTTAGTATTTGGTAGCACATAATTTTTCGAGAAACCTCATTCCGGTTATTACTATAATTGTGTGCACAACGTTAAACTATTTTCACTATTTGAATCTCGATGGATTAAAAGCAATTTCGTGTTTTTAAAGAGCACTATTTAAAGCGACACGTAGATATGGTTTAATGAATCGAGGTTGACGGTCGGAAAGTATCAATGTTTAATTGTTTCAAATAAAATTTCTTTGAGTTTAAATTTCACTTTTATTGATGAGCGTAAAATAACTTTATCTTTAAGAACGTAATAGCTTTTCCAACAGATAATGAAAGCTAAGTTAATTTCTGGGAAGTTTTGAAAAGTCACAACTTTGTGATATTTTTACTTTGCACGGTAATGTGCGAGGAATATACTCTACTTAGTAGCATATTTCAGTAAACAATACGTTCAGATTATCATTGGACAAAATGTAAAGGTTTTTTAGCTGGTTGTGTAAAAATGGTTTAGATAATAACCATTGATGCACGCCATATCTACGCCAAAGATGTACTAAATAAATTCATTCCTACTAAAAAGTAGAACAGGTAAACAAAACAGAAACCACGGAGATGAAGAGATGAATACAGAGACCAAACCGATAAACACTTAAATGAGAAGTATTTTATTCGTGAGATTAATTTGTTTTTCAAAATTAAATTAGTAAGTAGAAAGTAGTCATTGGCTTTTAACTGATTTTTTTATTTATCATAAATGCTTTGTAATAAGTGATAATATCTGCATACATTATTGTCTAGCAATGAGATTGTTAGGGAAAGCAGCATACGATAGTCTACTAGTGGATGAAAGCATCATCACATCTAATCGTAAGAGGGTTTTTGTAATGGGCGTTTTTCAGATGCTTCTGTTTGCATACAAGATCTAGAGGAAGAATGTTTGTTGCCCTACTATTGGAAATAAAATTGGTAAAGTGGCTCTTCTTTTCATAGCATTTATGATTTATTCGTAAAAACTAGAATTCCTTCAGACATATGTGCTTCCCAATTTATTAATGGAAACATTGAGTGCGTGTTGACTAAAATACGACAGGGAAAAATCTCAATTTAAGAAAGAATTCATTAATTTTCTGATGGATCCAACAATATAAAAGTACATGAAAAGAATAATTGTATGTTTTATTTAAGACCGAGAGATCTAATAAAGAGATTTGTTTCTATTTTCAGTAGTTTTTACGGTTTGTGTCTTCATATTTTATAAGGTAAGAATCGCTCCTCACCTATACGGAGACCTACTTGAGAATTATTTTGAATTAGATAGATCTCATTCATGCGTTGTGATGTATATTACAAGTCTGATAATGTACATAGGTAAGTCTAATGATTTTCATACAAAATCGTCAAATACACCTTGTATGTCTAACACATCTGATGTTTCACATTGTAACTTAATTACACATCTCACCAGTTTCCTTCTGATATATTTGCCATTTTCACAATTCATAAAGTGACCTACACATTGTAAGTTGACATAAATCTAATAATGCCTCACATTTTAAAATATCTTATGCGTCTAGTTAACCAGTATTTCTTTTGTTTCGTAAGTTTTGCCTAGAAATCTAATAATGCATTTTCATGTGCAATACATGAGCATATGTAGTGCAGTGTATTTCACAATTGATTATTCATTGTTAGATATCTTGGATATTCGATAATTCTCATTTTGTTTCAAACAAGTCTTATGATTCACTCAGTACGTTATGTCATAACATTTCATGTTATGCAATATACAGAGTTGATAATTTTTGTTGTTTTATATTATACATCTGAAAATTTTAAGTTGTCCATATTGTTACATATCTTATGGTTTACATTGAATGGCTACTTCCAATCCTGGAAATTTATATTGTTTGGTTTTATAAACATCTGATCATACACATTGTCTTCATAATGTTAGAGAGTAGGTTCTACATATTTATGTAACTTTCAGTTGGACTGTGAAATCAAACACTCATTGATTATTACCTTGCAGAATGTGAAAATTGCAATATTGCATAATTCATACCATTCAGTATAGTTTAAAGTCAATATAGTATAAACCTCATGTCTTAACAGATATATAAACAGATGGAAAACAGACTACAATACGTGGTATAAAATAAACATGATATTCTGATATGAGAGATTTCAAGAGTTAAAAGTAGATCTTAGATCTTAATTTTCATTCTTCGCTTTCCTCTCACAATACATACGGCATTCATATGTGCTACATTTAAGGGTTTTTGAGTAATTACATTGATCCCAATCATTTTCTTTCAGATATATACAAAATGAATTAAACGTGTTAATAATACAGGTAACTTTGCATAAGTAACACAAACTTAAGCCAAGAGAGATGGGGAGGTTACTCAGAGAGGCTAGTGTCATGTATTTGAATAGGGAAGATGAATAAGAGTATGATAAAAAACATAAACAATCAATATGGAATTATCTCCTCTTCTAAAGAAGGTAGGACAATGCCACGTGGAAGTCGTTACCAACTTTTGTAATTATTAGGTTTTGTGAGAGGGCAGAGAGAGATTTAGTAACGAAGATCTCATCTGAGAAGAACGACAGCATGCGACACACTCTGATCTTCGAAGTGTTAGAGTTGGTTCAGCAAACGCTTCGACAGGATCACAGGATTTCCCATGGTCTCATATGACACGCACTGCCCTCTGCTCATAAAATAGGATTTAGGCTCCGGCACATTTAGATGATTGGCTATGGTATCCATTAACGTGCCGGGACCCTGATTTATTCTCGTTGCCCTGGACTTGCTGAGCGCACGCGAAATCTCGAGAACGCATTTTTCTTTGTTATGAAATGACGGCATTTATGAAGGTTGCAATCCCAGAATTGCTGGTTGGTAGTTAAGACGACGTGACCGAGATATCTTTTCTTCGTCTGCGATAGATTCGAAACTCCTGTACTGGGTGTGAAAAAAAAAGAGGGGCTGTTTAGTTAAAGTTTGGGTCACTTATGTTTCTAAAACGTTCTGTAGACAAATGGCTGATGTAACCTGTATACACATGCTCACATCTGAATACTTTTACAAGTATACACGCATATGTTTTATGCGTGTATTTTTGCATGTACCCAAACTACGTTCATCAATATATAAAAGCATTTATCTACATATAATCTTATAAGCATATTTTATATGTGCGTTACTGTCGTTGTTGTCACACTACACACATCACAATGCAAATCAGATATTCATCAATTATTACATACATAGATTTGGTAATTAATTCAGTATGGTATATCTTCTTTTAACTTTTATTTACATTTTTATTAAGCCATGATACCGGTTTCTTTCGTTTCATAAAACGATTTAGTTATGCTGTGACCGGAAAGAAAAAAATCTCAAATAATCTTAATCGTTCATCTTACGTTTTTGTAATTTCAGGCTGTTTGTTTTTTTTCGCTGTGGTTTTAAAAGAAAATTCACATCGTAATTGTATTTCTCTTCCATGTTTAGACTTTCAAATAAATTACCAAACATCAGCCGTTATTACACTGCATAGCGACAGTATTTGTAACAAACGAATACCCTTCGTTAAAATGATGAACAAAGTAAAAAAATTATATGCAAGTGTGCGTGTTGGTAGTAAACCTATTATCGCAAGAACAGAGACGAACAAAAGGACGAATACATTCATCGCATATAAACATATATACATACACACACACACATATATATATATATACTCATGTATGTTAAGATTTATACACACATTTATATGCGCCTTCGTACGCGTATTTTATCCGTGTGTGGGCTCAGATTACGTACATCATTATGTAAGAAAGATGCATGCCCACATATGAGTTAATATGCAGATAAACACACAGAGAGGAGGTTCTAACGCACGCTTGTGCTTGTGCATGCGCACAGTCGAAGTACATCATTATGCAAACTGATAGACTGTATCAATTAATTGCAGACATCTTTTGGTTACTACTTAAAAATGTCATCCTATATTTTAACTAAATCGTTTAACTTTTATGTAACTACCAGGTGTGTATATATACATACATATACATCCATGGATAGTTATATTCGCGCATATATATATATATAGATATATATATATATATATACATATATGTATACCTATGTCTCTCTCTCTCTCTCTCTCTATATATATATATATATATATATATATATATATATATATATATATATAGATAGATAGATAGATAGATAGATAGATAGATAGATAGATAGATATATGTATATGTATATATATATATGTTTATATATACATATATATATATATGTTTAAATATACATATATACATACACACATGTACATATATACACACATAATATATATTTGTATATATATATATGCATGCATATATATATGCGTGTATATGTATATATGTGTGTGTATGTATATATATATATATATATATATATATATATATATATATATATATAT
>NC_068981.1:140189850-140193972 GCF_001194135.2 Octopus bimaculoides | reverse complement strand
TATATTGCGTGTTTGTGTGTCTGTGTATCTGTGTGTTTGTGTTTGCCCTCCCACTTTCGCTTGAAACCGTACATCTGTTTATGCCCATGTAACTTGGCAATTCAGCAAAAAAAAAAAAAGAAAGAAACCGTAGAATAAGTACTAGGCTTACAAATCCCTGGGATCGATTTATTCGACTAAAGGCGGTGTTTCAGCATGAGCACAGTCAAATTGACTGAAACTGATAAAAGAATAAAAGAATAAAGCTAATAAGAAACATGTAATGAGAACTTTACTGCTCTAAAATATGGGTTTTTCAGTGTGCGTATGTAGGTATTTTGTTGTATATGTGTGTTTGTGTGGATCTGTTAACGTGTATGTTGTTGGTTTTAAGTCCATTGCTGGACCTAGATCTTGAGTCTGGATATCGATATTAATAACAGAAAATTAAACGTCAAAATTGAGCATTCCCAAACCTTTTGAGGATAATATAGCTACAATGATAATATCAAATAGGAAACTGCTTCTTTTACAGTCGTTGAAGTATTGATGAAAAGATGTTAATTTTCAGTAAGGGTCTTCCTCTCCGATCTTCAACCCCCAAAGGACCCTACAGGGAACATTACACCGGCAACAGCATCGTTTATACTGGAAGGTTTGCGTAACACAAATACATACAGCCACGTACGGGAACACGCATGCATCCACACACATATATGTAAATATCCTGCATATAAGGATTTCAGAACAATCGCGATTATAGAGTTATAAATTTAATTCCAAGATCCTGCGATGTATTGTTTCCTTAAACAAGGTACGGCTTTTCTCATTGCTCCAGTCTGTGAAACCGTAATTGTGTACCAAGTGAGTACTGGTGCTCCTTCTCTCTTGTTCATATAGACATATATTCATATATACCTATATATATATATATATATATATATATATATATAGGCGTGAGTGTGTTTGTATGTATGTATGTATACTTACATGCGCGTATGTATATATGTGTATGCATTTAGTCTCGAGCAGACATAGACAACGTCTTCACATACATACATACATACATACATACATACATACATACGTACATACATACATACATGCATACATACATACGCACATACATTATACAAGGATGAATTTCTTCTACATCCCTACTATTTCTCAATTTCAGTTTTGTAACCTAAAGGTTTATTTCCCCTCTAACCCCTTATGTAATTTGCACACGAAAATTACAAGCAACCAGCTTATCCAATGAAAACGCCTTTAGATATTGATACATCTCCACTATATGTCGTTTAAACATATTTCCTATATTTCATTTTTCGTAAACCTCGATGTACTGAAACGTGAAAGTAGGAGTAAATTTAGTAAGTTTCAGCTGCCTATGAAATGTAATATAAAACTCTCATTTCAGTATCGTGCACTCTCTTTTCACTTACATACTTGAATGCTTGTATCTATAAACTTATATATCTACACAGATATACACACGTAAAAACACATAAAGTTAAACTCAAATTTGTGATGTATGTATGCGTGCGTATTTCTGTGAAAAGCCAAGGTGGGCGTTTGCAATCTGTAACATCTGTTGTGGTAAATTATTACATATATATGGAAATATGATGTATATAGATTTCCATTTCATTTTTGCAGAAGGCAGAGAATTGAAATATAATTTAAAAATAAAAAAACAACACAACCCGAATTTATAGTTTTAATGGAAAATATATTGCTGTTAAATATTTACACAATAAATACGGGAAATAATTTAAGTGTTCGGTCCCTTGTGTATTTATTATACGAAGACAATTAAAAATCCCCTTTTCTTCCATAATATATTTCTTTCTTTTCGTGTGCCTCTACAATGACATGTGTATGTGTGGTCGACGTGTGTACATGAACTATAGTTATGACAAATGTATGTGATTGTCTGTTGAAGTAATTGTATCGCCGAGTTCTTTCATATGATTCATAGATACAAAAATCAATAGATTGATAAATGCTTATAACCACATAGATACATACGCGCATTCAAATACATACATATATCCACACAGTTATATTTAGACATATGCGTGAACGCACACACCAAGCGCGCGCGTGCATGCACGCACACATACACACAAGTATATGAATGTGTGTGTGTGTGTGTGTATACATATATATACGTCGTCCGATCAATAAGTATCCGGATTAATGCCATAGTAACGAAGCGAAAGCACGCAGGTTACCACTTGGCTCAGATTGACATTCGACGTTGCTGTGCTTACGTAATACATTCTAACGTTCTAGCTTACTTCTGCTGATCAGAACAATGCTTGAAAGAGCGGTGTGTAGCGTGTGATCGTCGCATTGACCATGATCGAGAAAGTTGAGCAAAGAATCTACATCAAATTTTGAAAAAGCTTGGTGATACAAGCCCAGACGCCTACGGAAAGTTTTCAAAAAGTCTTCATTGTTCTCGACAGAATCAGGGGAGCTTGTGCAACTGAAGCCCGGGTGTCTTTTTGGTCAGCTGAAAGCAGATTTGGTATAAGCTTGGCAGACACGCGTTCCATACCCAAATCTTGAATGATAATGGACTGAACTGAACCGTAACTAATCTGCACATCCTCTGATAACTCACGGATGTAATTCGACGATTTCTCCTCACAGCTGCCCGCACATCTGCGATGTCTTACTCAATTCTACTGGTTGCGAGTCTCCGAGAACTTTCGTCAAGATCGACATGTTTTCGGCCATTTTTGAAACGTCTGACACGTTCGTATACTTGGTGCGACTCATGCATTCCTCTCCATACGCTTTCTGCAGCAACGCGGAGATCTCTAAGCAGATATCGCCATAACTTTCTCTGTCATGGTCAACGCCACGATCATACGCTACCCACCTTCATTCCAAACGCTGCTGTAAACAGCAGTAGTAAGTTAAAACGTTAAAAGTTAACGTCCATGCACAGAAGGGGTCAAGATCAATCTTTGCCAAGCAGCTTCTCACTGCGTGCTTTAGTTTTGTTACTACGACTAATAGTCCGGATACTTATTGATCGGATAATGTTATTTATGCATACAGTATTTATGCATGTATGCATAAATAATATGATTGTTTATATTGATTAATTCAGATATATATATATACATATATTTATATTATATTTATATTATATATACATATATTTATATTATACAAATACATAATTATATATGTATATGTGTGTGTGTATGATTGGGCTTGTGTTTATAGATAGATAGATAGATAGATAGATAGATAGATAGATAGATATACAGATAGGTAGATAGATAGATAGATAGATAGATACATACATACATACATACATACATACATACATAATCTTACTTATTCTTGAATTATTATATTTTCTCCATGTGTGTATACGTGTATTTAGAGCGTGCACTATATCCTATTTAGAAAGCATATATTAAGATTAAAGAGACATATTAAAACTAAGATTTTACTATGAATGCTTTAACTTTCCTGTGTAGCTGAGGGACAACTATTATGAATACTTGTGATTGAGAAAGAGAAAAATAGACACCACTTAACTGTCTACTAGGTTATTTTGTTAGAATTTTAAAAGTCATTCTCAGTTCTTTAAAGATAGCATGCAGTCTGATTACTAAGTACACCTGAAGCCACCAGAATCAGAGGATGCAATCAATCGTTTTCTTTCACTAAGAGCTGTATTACTTCCTACGATTCACCATTATATGATATGTATGCGAGTGATTGCGTATATACATATTTGTGTGATGTGTGTGTGTGCGCACAGTCGCGCTCACATACATATAAATATATACACACAAATGCATACTTATAACTATATGAAGTAGCTTACTCAATCTTTTAGTAAATAATTATGAGAGCTTTTCTGCATGCGTTTTAATGTCTAAAAATTTGTAAGTTCTGTTGTATGTATAAGTATATAATTTGAAATAAATTTATATTAACACGTTAATGCTATTTCAAATTAAAGTACATCATTTTACAGACTATATACCTTTCTCTCTCTGTCTCTCTATCTCTTGCTCTCTCTCACTCTCTTTCTCTCACTATATATATATATACATATAAATATATATGTATGTGTATATATATATATATATATATATATATATATAT
>NC_068981.1:140184807-140189665 GCF_001194135.2 Octopus bimaculoides | reverse complement strand
TATATATACATACAGGTTGTAGTGAATATATTGTCGTGAATTGCATGATGGTGGTGTTTTTTTTTTCTCACAGACGGTACCCAACTGACCGTACTATACTGTGTAGTCGACAAAATCAAAAGCAAACAATGCGCATGCACGAAATGAAAAATATAAAATGGCAACAATTTACTCATCGCACACTAGATGTGTGTGTGTTTGTGTGTGAATGCTTTGCATTCGTGCTGGAAGCTCCAATACGAACATTTCAGAGTGTTTGGGTGTCAATCTGCGCACAGTGCAATTTGAGGACATGTACTGGGAATGAGAAAAATCAAACGTCCAGTCTAACATCATGGTGTTTGGAGTAACCATAAGTGATGGCGACGTTATTCCTCCATTCATCTTCCCACACGCCCTCATATTCAACCCCGGAGACCTACATCAGGTGCCTGGAGAAGTTAGTACTGCCCTGGGTCAAGAGGGTAGCTGCTGGAGCAACCTATGTCTGGCAACAGGACTCTGCACCATGCCACACAAACAGGAGAACGCAGTCATGGGTGTCAGTCAATTTGTGCGACCACATTACCCCTAACATCTGACCACAACATAGAGGTATATATGACACGAATATAGAAACTCCGTAGTTGCGGCCTATTGTTGCCTTGTATATTTCCTGTCACGCCTTATATCACACACATATTGCATAACCTTAGTCGGAAAATTATCGGGGTGCAAATAAATGACAGCAGGAATGCGTCTGCTTATTTAGAAACGCTTCTGACTTCTATGTGCTCTCACAGTACAATATTAAATTAATTTGCAGCCTTATTATTGTGTAATAAATTTATAGATATTTCTATGAGTGACATTTCATCTCCATATCTTTCCGGTTCACACTTTTTCATCATTCTTTGTCTTACAAGTTTTTCTAGCATTTTGCCGCATTTTATTTTAAACCTCTTCGTATCGTTGTCACACCAGCAATTCCCTAAATCGAACACTAACAGCTTGGGCTACACTGAAATATTGCATAATCGCAAGCGTTGATCTATGGTAAGATGTTTGCTCCCCAGCCACATTGTTTCGTATTCAGTTCCACTGCTTGGTACCTTGGGCATGTATCTCCTTCTATAGCCTTGGGCCGGCCAAACTTTAGATGTAGATTTTTATTGGACGGAAACTGAAAGAAGCTCATGACATGTAAATATGTGTATGTGTACGTGTGTTTTTGTGTTTTTGTATGTGGGCGTATGATTTTGTGTTCATGTTAGTTTGTTTCGTCTCTGTAACCTAGCCGGTCAGCAAAAGCCAGTGATTGAATATGTACCAGGTTTTAAAATATAAAGTACTCAAGTCGATTCGTCTGACTCCAAAATCTCTTCAATATGGTGCATGGCTGCAGTCCAATAAATGAAACAAGTCATTAATATTTAAAACATATCTTTATAGTATTATTACTATTATTAAAGATATTCAAGGCGGTGCGCTGACAGAATCGTTAGCACGCCGGACAAACTGCATAGCGGCATTTCGTCTGTCCTTACGTTCTAAGTTCAAAATCCTCCAGGGTCGAATTTGCCTTTCATCCTTTCGGGGGCGCTGAAACAAGTACCAGTTACTCACTGTGATCAATGTAATCGACTAGTCCCTTCCCGCAAAATTTCAAGCCTTGTCTTTTAAGAAGAACAAATTCTTATTATAATTAAACTTATTTTACGGAAACATTTTGATTAACATTAGAGTGATTCATTCTCAATAGAATAGTAAACATTTCTGTAAGGAATTGTACCTGATGACCGGCTCAGGTGTTTCCAAAGATTATTAAATGCGATTGTTTAGTTTAAACACACCCAGTAAAACTATGCATTGTGTGATATGTAATTATTTATAGGTGCTATATCACATATATGTTCTTTCGCCGTGTATTAAGCTGTATGATGCATAGGTATTTGTTTGAAATATTTATCTGTAAAATAGGAACGATATGTAATCTCCAGAGGAAATCTTCTAAAATGAGTAAATGATGAATAGGTTAGTACTTGATGAATAGGTTAGTACTTGATGTATAGTTAGATATAAATTACTCGTGAAAATAATAGTCAGCAGAAAACATTCAAATACTGAAAGGAAAATGCTAATTTGTATTTCCGCTTTTTCGTCCTCTGTGTGTGTTTGTGTATGTGTGTGTGTATGTATGTGTGTATGCATGTTGGTGGGCGGGCGGGCGCGTCGTAGTGATGATGTGAGTGTGAGTGTGTGATTGTGTGAGAGTGGCTATTTGTGTCTAATTACGTATCTTTCGGTTGGAATATACGTGTATGTATGTATATATCTATATATATATATATATATATATATATATATATGAAAGCATTATTGGTGTTAAAAACAGTAATAATGAGGCGGTTAGCAAGAGATCTACCTTAATATGTATAATATTAAATATTCGAATTGTGGTTTCCTGCTGTCATTTATTTGCACCCTGATAATTTTCCGACTAAGGTTATGCAATATGTGTGCGATATAAGGCGTGACAGGAAATATACAAGGCAACAAACCGCAATTCTTTTTTACCCTTCTTTTATTCAAATACACATACACACACGCATATGTATGTATATATATATATATATATATATATATATATATATATAGGGTGTGAGACGTATTGGTGTTTAGAAGACCCAAAGAATGTCAGGTAATATTAAGTAAGTGCTATGGATAGACCGTGGTGAAACGCTAGGTTCGATAATAAAGATACGAGTGAGGAATTTAACGTGGGTCTTGTATGCAGATTTGTATAGGTATCTTGTGGTGAATTTTTTCGTTTCTTCTTAATATGGAACACTGAATCTTCTATTCAGAACCAATTATCTTTCAGTTAGATAACAATTACAGGTGAATGAATATATGTATATATTTCTATGTATGCGTGTATGTATGCAAACACATAAGTGTATAGGTATGCTTATGATAACATGCACTGTGCATTTGTGTATACCCATGCATGTCCTTGCTTGTATTAATTTTCTATTAATGTCTGAATACAAATACACATTTTTGTATGAGTGAACAGATTTTTATGTATAAATACACGAAGTTAAACTCCATATTTTTAGTGCATTAATGGCTTGTAAACATCTAATCTTCTGTTTTCCTAATTTCACGGATATATCTGTTTCTGTTTTTGTCAACCTTTTCTCTGTACTACTACTGAAGTATTTAATTACATTTCATACTTGATTCACAGTCCATATGTTGTATGTACGGATATCACATTTGTCCGTTATAGACATTTTCTTTTAAATTCCCATTGCCAACTTTAATTGTTTTCTAGATCTGAGATTAATTACTATTTTTTCACACCCAGATGACTATAGCATGTCTCATTTTAGGCAATGTATTACACATATTTTAGCATATATCTTTCCCCAGTGATATACTGTGTTGGTAACTTTTATGATATCGATATTCTGAGGGGAACTATTGTCCAATAATTCTCGATATTTTGGAGAATCATTCCATCATTATCCCTGCATATATATAACTTTCTGTATGTGAGAAAATATTTTCTATGAATTGTAGTAATCTAACGATTTCCCATTGCTTTGCATCCTGGAGAACGTGTCATGCTCCATGGATCCCATCATCTATTTTAATTTCGCAGGCTCTGGTATCGGTTGTCTTACTAAGGTTTAACCCTATCCCGTTCGTTTTTTGCTTCATGTTCCGGGATTTCAAATACCAAACCTTCCTAGAAATGGTAGCCTTTTATTTCTGACAAAATAGCCATGTCTGACGTTCTGTCATGAGTCGTTATGTTCGATGATATTCTGTTCAAGTAGAGTTATGGAACAGGTGCAGTCATTGTGTGATATCAGAACTATAAAATCTGCCTCAATACCTATGATAGGATGGAGAGAGCTGTCCGAGGATTTCTTTCCAAGTGTCTTCATTCATCCACCGATGCATTGCAACAGTAGTGGCAATTACTAGCTATAAGCATAGTGATATTATTTGATAAAGAGAGCGCTTTAATCGAAGCTTCTTTGTTTACAATTTATGGAAGTTCATTAACAGAAATACAGACATACGCATTTTTAAAAGAAGGCCTGTGTCCAACCCTTAGCAGGTAAGGTGAGGCTCACAGTCTTTTGGGACTAGCGCGGAGTAGTGATGGTGAATTTTCTGGAAGAGGGCACCGCAATTAACAGGACATATTATGCTTCTCAGACAACTCCCCAGTTCACAATGCGCATGTTACTCAGATGAAAACACACTCCTGCAGTTATCAAATCCTTCCTCATCCCCTTTTCTCTCTCGACCTTGCACCATCTGACTTCCCCCTGTTTCCATCCATGAAGACTTTTTTGGAGGAGAAAACCTTTTCGGGTGATGATGAACTTATTTCCGAGGCAAAGTCTTGGCTCCAGACGATTCTACAGAATAGGTGTTCCCAGCTGCATAAACGATGGGAGAAGTGTGTCACCTTTAGTGGTAACTTTGTAAAGAAGGACTAATAATTATGCGAAATTTCGTTTATCCCAGTCCTTGTGAACCAGGTCAGGGGAAATCTTTAAAGAACACCCCCCGTACATACATACATGATCACGCACACACACACACACACACACTCACACACACATACATATATATGTATGTATACATGAATATATATATATACATGTATATACACACATATATGTGTGAATTTATGTGTCTGTGTGTGTGGATTTCAGTATATGGGACTAAAAGCTTAAATTACAATAGTCATCTATGTATCATACTTAAAACTATACTTAGAAGCAGCAGCAGCAGCAGCAGCAGTAGTAGTAGTAGTAGTAGTAGTAGTAGTAGTAGTAGTAGTAGTAGTAGT
>NC_068981.1:140180586-140184673 GCF_001194135.2 Octopus bimaculoides | reverse complement strand
ATGGTGGTGGTATAGTAGTAGTAGTAGTAGTAGTAGTAGTAGTAGTAGTAGTAGTAGTAGTAGTAGTTGAGATGTTGTTGCTGCTGTTGCGAACAGCAAATAGAACGCAATAGCTACACTTAAGCAGCTGCTGGAATTCTGTACATGAAGAGAAAACATAAATGTTCTCACATGACAATCCAAGCGAGGTCAAAAATGCGGCAGACATACAATCAAACAGAAACTGCTATATAAACAGAGAAACCAACAGAAAGAAAGAAAGATCTCCAGAAAGTATGTTCTTAAATCACCTTTTCTTAGAACGGGAAATATACAGACAACACACAAAATCTAACTTCACGATATGTCTCGCTAAAATTTTCTTAGATAAAACTAGAATTCGCAAAATGTAGCAATGATCTAATCCGACATAGAATTGGCTATGTGACGTTATTAAAAGAGGTAAAGTTATATGTTTTATAGGGACTTCTTTATGAATATAATGGATTTAGAAAAATGACAGAAAAGATAGTGAATCGAACAAATGCTAAGATAATTGATATAGCTCAAACATGCTTCTTAGAAGATGTGGGACATGGAAATCAAATATTCTGACAGGAATGATATAACATACCCCTTCTCAGAGCATATGAACTGATATTTGAATCCTTCTTACAAGTGCATACATTTTGTAAGTGGGAATAACAATTTACTTCTAGTGCAATAAAGGCCTGGCATACATTTTTCCAATAATAGAAGAATAAAATCCAAGTTCGATCTGGACCTGAAACTAATGTGACGAGATAACGCAATGCTGTTACATGTGTTTTGCTGCGCGTTACAATGAAGTCATTCACAGAAAAGCTTACGTTTTTCTGCCAATTTCTTTTATCATTTTCAAAATTTAGGACTTTCATACAAAAGTACGTTTCGAATAACATCGACTAGGCATGGGACCAAAGATATTCTATACGAAATGAAAATATGAGCGATGACGTCTCCTAATTTTCGAAAGTGCATAATTCTTGTATGGGGAAAAATGTTGCTGCAACTAACATTCAAACCGGATCATGAAATCATCTCGATTCTGGTTTAGAATTCTTCAACAAAATTCATTAAAATTGGAAGTGTCCATCAAGAACAAGTTTCTTATCTTTGTCTTATATTGAATACGTTTAATATTTAGTGAATTGATGGAACCTCTGAAGAAAAGTGCAACACAAGAATTTTCACTGAAAATTAAAGTTACCCTTACTCGCAGTTTATTTGGCTATCAAAATGTCCTGAAGTTTCAGAAAACTGTGAAATTCATGTCTATATCAATATATTATAACATAAAATAGGTTCCCTAATCCGATATTTCCCAATTAGATTGTATTTCGGGCTTTAAGAGGAAAGGGCCGAAGGCTTTTCAGGCTTTCATATGGCTTTCATTTTCTTCTTGAACAATTCTAATCTGAATGCTACAGAGAAAAAGGAATGAACCAAGAGGGCCAACATTATAGGGAGGAATGCTTTGCCTTACATGTAACAAGGAGTTCATAAGATGAGAGAGAATATTAGAAGGCAACAAGGGAGGACAAATGAGATAGAGTGTTAGACAAAGTGAAATTTCTCTATCAACTTTGAGATGTTAGAAATGTGTGTGGTCTCAGTAGGGTTCATCTCAAGAATAGAATACTCTGTAGCGTGTAACGGAAGAGTGGGATAAACGTCTGACAAGAAAGAGTAAAGAGACAGATAGAAAAAAACAGAGAAAGACAAAATGGTTTAAGGTTTTAGCGAGTGCAGTGTATACGCTGCGGCGATTATTTGACGACAATGCAAAGAAATCTGTGAAATAAACGGAATGTTTTCTTTGAATATTTACCTAGTGTACGTAACATAAAGTGGATGCAAAGTGTAGAGGTTTCCTAGAGGCAGAACAAGATAGCCAACTTTATTGAAACATGTGGGGAAACCGACGTTGCAAATTTGTAGAGATGGTGTTGAAAAGAAAGTAGAAATATTGGCTATAGTCTAGAGAGAAATAGATCTTCGGGCTGTGCGATAAAGGAGATATCCTTTCGATTTTGGTTTCATAGTTTACGTCTTCTTCTACAACGATTGTCCCTAGATGTATGATACTGATATGCTACTTTGTAATATATCTCATTGTGGAAGAGAAGATACAGTTTATTCTCTTCAGTACTTATATCACGTATTTCTAAAATAGGGATGAGTAGTTTAAAACGTATTTTGTTATATGCAGCTTTGCCGTTTATCAGTCTATGAACGATTGCATAGTACACATGTCCTCATCAATGCTACATTTCTATGACAAAGCACAGTTTGATTGAATCCTAAAGTATAAGTGACGTATATAGTAAAAAGAGACAAATTATTTTCATACGTATCAGCATTTGAACTTGCATTAAGATTTCTTTTCAATCTGGAATTGAACATATTAACGGTATCAATTAACATAAGTTAAATGTTGGCCTTATCAAATGTCAAAATATTTTCATTTTTCAACTCAGTAAAAGGTCAAATTCGTATAAGGTATATTTATATATTAGATGGGTGTTTAGTGCGTTTCTGGTAAACACTTGAGATCCGGTTTTCCAGTTATATATTTCAGGTAGTGCTAAATTAAATCACCATCTTGCTGACGCTACTTTCTGAAAGTAGCAGCTATCTTGTACGTAGAGGGATGAGTATAACTGGTAAAATATTAATTGAGAGAAAAATAAAACATTAATTTTTATCCAATAAAATGATAGGATAAGTAGAATAGTTACTTGTATATGTTACACAAAATGTTTACATTTTGAATATGTTACACAAATATATTACACAAAATAATTACTTGAATATGTTACACAAAATAATTACTTGAATATGTTACACAAAATGAAAATTTCATTAAATTATGAGAAGCAGATATATATTCTTTAAAAATTTAACGCACAGTGTAAACAGATCGTCCATTGTATTGCAAGAATAACATCGAAGTTTATGTTACTTTTAAGACGATAACATGCGTCTATATTTCAGAACAGTAAACAATTTGGTCATTAAGTATGCACAATATAAGATGTGAAATACATTTATCAAGATGATACCGAACATGTGAATTTGATACTACATTATCGAGATATCATATAGTGACAAAACAATTATTGCAAATAAGAAATTTATTAAGTTAATTGCAGCGATGTAAGAGAGCTATAGTCTTTGTTTGAAATAACAATAAGAATAAAATCATGCAATGTATGTACATTTGCTTGATTTATATTTCTGCAGTGTGTACCAAATGCGTTGCCATAAACAAGAGATAACGCTGCTAAATTCCTTATGGTGATGTAATGTTCAAATCTCGCATATCAGTCACTCTCACATTATGTGCGTGAGTGTGTTTGAGTGCGCGAGCGTGGTATGTGCGTGTGCGTGCGTACGCCTGCGTGTCTGTGCACATGCGCACACACAAACTCACATTTGTACATGTATATATACATATATATATACATATATACATGTGTGTGTGTGTGTGTGTGTGTGTGCGCGCGCGCGCGTATGGATTTTAGGTTTCTTGTTTGCTATTGAACGAAAGACATACATTTCACACATCCGTGTGATTTGATGAATTAAGAAACGAAGGTTTCAAATATATTCAAATGTGGTTTCAGCAAAATATAACCCTAACCTCTCTTAATTTCAAAACTGAAGGTATAGTAATTTTTCATATATTTTCAAAATAGACTAATAATTGTGACGAAAAATGGAAATAAGTAGGTAGATTCAATTCATGAAATATTTTCCCAATGTCCTACGCCTACAACAAGGAAAAGGAAAAATATACGATTAATTAAAAATGGAACAAAAAAATAGATATTCTACGCTCATAATCATTTACAAAATGTTGATAAAAAGAGGGCTTTTCATTTCAGCTAATATTAGATAAATATTTGCATAAAACAATAAAATTCTGAAAATTAATGAAACTTTGACGAAGTAAATCCTTCTTGAAATAATTAAGATATCGAACAAAAATGGTTTCGAAATAACGAAGGAAACTTTAATAAAATTACGTAATACTTACACACACGTACGTAAGTATATATATATA
>NC_068981.1:140179825-140180488 GCF_001194135.2 Octopus bimaculoides | reverse complement strand
ATATATATGCATGCATGCTAACAAGTATATGTACATACACGTATACACTTATGCATGCTTATGTAAACACACTAATATGGAAATATGGGGTAATGAGTGTGGATTCATTTTGGTGTGAAAATCCATAAATTAAATATATAATTAAGAATACAGCTGTGATCCTCCGAGTGATGTGAAATGCACAACACCGTATTCCAATAAACAAGAGAATAAATCTTGTCGAGCAGAAAAAAATAGAAGTTTAATTGGAAGATGAGGTAATTTAAAAGAAAAGAATGTAAGTTTTAAGTGTAATAGAAAAATTGGCTGAATAATTGCATAGATAATACATAATTACAAAACAATATTTAATCATCATTTCAATATGAGCTGAGATTATAACAAAACAATAATTTACATATTCCTTCCTAATCAGGAAACAAATCATAGTTTTTACTAAATTAATCACACTACGCCCATTTATTACATTCCTCACGCCCTCGTATGTGCAAAACCATGCTTATAAGCACACAAAAAGACACAGACACTACATATATCTGTGCACGTGCGTGTTTATGTGCCTGTGTGAGTGCGTGAGTGTGTGTGTGTGTATACGCAGTGAGTTACAAAAATACAGAGTGGAACAAATATATATATATATATATATATATATATATATATATA
>NC_068981.1:140178454-140179535 GCF_001194135.2 Octopus bimaculoides | reverse complement strand
CGATCTATATATATATATATATGTACGTATGTATGTATGTATGTATGTATGAATATATCAAATCAAAATAAGCAAGAAGGATATCTAAAGGTAATGCAGTACGATAGTTTCATGCAACTCCATTTAATTGAACAATGTAATCATTTCATCAATTTAAAATGCAGAGCAATCTTCAGCTGCACAAAGACATAGAATTTAATTAAATTAGAACAAATGGACATATTAGTATAATAATACCTAAGATCTCCCAGAGCTTAGGGAGACAGACAGAGAACATCTTGCTTTAGCCACACCATGGAAGCTAATAAATAAAATGTCAAAGAAGACTGTGCCTCTCACTTATTTTTATCTGTTTTTTTTTTTAATTTAGATTTATAAACTATCATATCTATTGTGTCGACGCCCCCAGGCGAAGAAGTAAGATCTCCTCAGACATATAAATAGAAGTACTCTGTCCGTGGTAGGTGTTAAGTAGCAGTCGAGCAGCAGTTGTGTAGCGGTTGAGTAGAGATCATCCGAAGGCGCTAGATAGCAGTTGCTCGAGACATAACAATATCAAAACTTTTATATCTAAAGCTAAAGAGAATAAAGGACATTATCTGTTAGGAGTATGAGTGAGAGAACAGACAGAAATCATGATTGGTATAGTCATAAACTCATGAGGTTTGGTAAAGGAAAACTTAAAACGAGATGTTGGCTGACAACTAAGGGGTCGCCCACCAGCAGACCATTGAGAATGAAACTGGGGAAGTCATATTAGGTAGTATTATAGTTGAAAGTTTTTAAGCAATGTTGCTATTTTGTATACAGATAAAATTTATGGCTACTTTTGAGTATATACTAAACTTATACCACAATACAAACATACGCACACACACACACACACACACACACACACACACACACACACACATACGCACACACGCACATACGCACACACACACACACACACACACACAAACACACACATATATATATATATATATATTGTTGAGGAGGATATTGGATTTAACCAAACCCAAGAGGATACAGGTAATACCGAGTAAGTGCTGTATACCGACTAGTTTGCCCCAGTCGTTGT
>NC_068981.1:140176977-140177464 GCF_001194135.2 Octopus bimaculoides | reverse complement strand
ATATATCAGGTACGTGGCGTCAGTGATTACTCAGGATATACAGTTGGCAAACTTTATGTAGTAAAACACATATAAAATAAGCGAACCACAGGCGCGCGACTCAGTTGGGGGCAGATATATTTCTGCCTTTATAGAACGTAAAGAAAACGGTGTTGTAGAAATGTAGGCAACACGTGTATTACAGTAATACTATGCGTAGCTTAAGTACTGTATTGGAAAACGGGGGCGAATTATGCCTACCGAAGCTACAAAAAAAGTAAAACATTTTGCATTTTAAGCACAGTAATCAGACTAACCTCCTTAATTTTATTGAATTAGGCGCATATTTTGCCATGAGAGCATAATGTTACAATCGATCTATTTTATTTAAGGTAGGCACTGCCTACCTTACCTACCTAGGCGGCACGTACCTGCTATAAACATACATACACACATAAATATATATACATATATATATACATATATATATATATATATATATATATAT
>NC_068981.1:140166725-140175402 GCF_001194135.2 Octopus bimaculoides | reverse complement strand
AGCACAGACACACACAAACATATGCACACATACATATATATATGTATGTATATGTATATATATATATATGTGTGTATATATATATATATATATATATATATATATATATATGTATATATGAATATACATGTGTGTATATGCACATATATATGTGCATATATAAATATGCATACATACATACATATATACGCAAACATATGCTTAAATATACATGTATGCAAGAATATATGTACTATGTCATTTGTGTCTTCAATAAGTCCACTTGCATGCAATTGTCTCACACAAATGAATATTAAGCATAATTTTGAAATATGGTCTTACCGAACCAACTTTCATTCGTATTTATCAAAAAATCGTTTAAGTTCATGCCCATTGATAGAGCTAGAATTACCTCAAAATGGCACTAGTTCGGCCAGAGTGATGGAATTTAGTTTGTACCGCTTGTGGAATGAGCTGTAATGCAGCCCCAGATGTTGATAACATATCCTGCGACGGTTGTTGCCTTTTAATACTGCCCCCCTTAATTTCATTATAAAATCACCGCTGGAAACCTCCAGCTTATATGTATGGAGAGATTCACTTTACGGCCAGAGCACTCACATCTTCTCTGATGAAGCTTGGGAACCATCTTACACATGCCAACAATATATAACTAGGCATCTGCATTACTATGTTGATATGAGGATTTGTGAATATGCAGGTCAATGTTAAAGAATGCATTGATTGAGATATTTCTTCTGTTAAAAGCCATTTGGAGAGAATTTTAAGTAGTAAATTTTGGTCATCATCAAAGGTAGCGAGCAGCTTATTCCGACACCTCAAAATCTGAGTATTCAATCGATTATCTTTCCTAATTAATTAAATCCTTCTGGAGAAAAGAGACGCAAATTGCCGTATGTAACTCCGCTAATCGGAGCACATTTCAATGCTTCATTCATTCCTGCAGATCTCTTTTTTTTAAATTAGAACTAATCTCATTCTCCCTGTATTCTATCGAAGGAAGGCTTTTGAGAAGTCGATATAATTAAATATACGCTAAACGTCTTAATCGTTGTTTAAATTTTCACTAGTTTTCACTAATATATTTCCAGTTTGCAGTATGATGCATTTCGAAAACATACGAATTCATATTTGTGTGCATCTTTATTTTTGCGTGTGGGTATCTGTTTTTTTTTTCGTAGGTATGATGCATATTTGCCTGTATGCATATATACATGCTTTCTCTCTTTGTATGTATATATGTTTGTATGCATGTATGTTCAGTTTTATTTCAAGATACCTTGATTATAAAGATAGAGCGGCTTTCTAACCTAGACCCATTAGAATTTCAACGTCAACAATAGGATATATTTGTTTGTATGTATGTATGTATGTATTAATTTATCTATACATCTATCTATTTATTTATGAGTTTTAATAGATTGTACCACCGACCGTCAACAAGGTGACCGCTTAACGAATGCCACATAAATTGACACTTGTTACTTCTACTCACCAACGCATATTTTTTTCTACAGCTTAGTGTCCAGTGTTATTTTACTCCATTGATTGCTCATTTTTCGGAATCGCAATGAACACAAAAGTTATTCATCTTCCGTTTCGAACGCTCTTAGGAATGGATACAAACACGAGGATTCAAACTAAACACACTGCATATTCCCATACAACACACCACAAATTTCACACGCATCTCAGAGACCACATGCACTATATATCTATAAATATAGTTATAGACTGACCATACACAAACACACTCTCGAACAATCATTGAAAGACGTATCCATAACTAGTACCTTCGTATACGTTTACGCGTGTCTCATACACTCGTATAGACAAATCTGATGTAATAGATAATATCACCTTACGTTAACAGAAATGCACATTCGACCTAACTATCCACTTTACACTGTGCACAAACATTGCAGACAATTGAACGTCATAAATCTAATGCTATGCATTCACACCACCTTATAAAGTTATTAGATCACACATAAAAGACTAACCATTAGTTTCCCACAGGCACAAAAACACTCTAATATACAAGCATCGCCTCTTATACTAGTACACATATGCATCTGCATCAATAATACACACAAACCAACACGCATAAGCACATATATATGATTATTTTTGCAGTCGGCCTATCTACTTTGCAGTGGTAAAATGACTACTTGGACACATACGTAGGGCATACATTACACCACACATGCATTCCTTTTCTCAATCTTTGTACTTTGAACTGATGACAAACTCAGGGCAAGGTATGTAATTTTGAATAGTATATTTCAGACGATGCGTAATTTCGTAGTTAGTAGTAAAAGGAAATGAAAAACATTCTGGCTGGAAATATTATGTGGTCTCACAGTACATAGGAATGGAAATTGTAACACAATATTAAACCAATAATTCAGTGGCATTCCTCTGGGATAAAGACTGAAGAGTCTTTGTGAGTATATCTTTCAGAATTTATTCTGGATGTCCGTACAATGTTGGAATTTCTTTCGACAACATTTTACCGGGTAAGGGAATAATAATTCATCCAAGTAGATGTTACTTCAGTTTCGTTGAGGTCCTGAAATTACAGTTGAGCAGGAGGGTATGTTTTTCTGGTCTCAAGGAGAATTTTAATCTTTGAGATGTTGTTGTGAGCAAAATGACGAAGAAATTCCAAGTAAACTAAAGTAATCTTAAAACAATTGAAGGACCCTCGAAATAAAATAAAATAATCTCAGGGAAAACAAATTAGATATGTAGAAGGAAAAAACTGTAGATACCTGCTTTGAATTCTTTAAACTTAGATTAATTTGCTTTAAACCTGAATTCATTTCATAATTTGATACATTCAGAAGTGTGTTGACTTATAGAACAAGAATTCGAGTCTTTAAAATCCGATAGACTCCTTCAAGCTAAAAGTACTGATTTTCACGAGTTGTCATTCAACTAAGCAAGCGGAAACCATACAAGATTTTTACTCTTGAAACTCGCATGTGTATACTGTCTAAAATATGTTAGTATTTAGTGTTGCTTCATATGACGTTAAGCAATTATCATGTACCACATTTATATCGCAAATTTGCGCGTGACAAGGCAGCGAGCTGGCACAAACGTTAACACACCTGGTGAAATGCTTAGCGGTATTTCGTCTACCGTTACGTTTTGAGTTCAAATTCAACCGAGGTCGACACTGCCTTTCATAATTTCGGGGTCGATTAAACAAGTACCAGTTACGCACTGGGATCGATGAGATCTACTTAATCCCTTTGTCTGACCTTCTTTGTCCCTTTTATGTTTAGACCCCTGTAGGCAATAAAGAAATAAATTTGCCCGTGACTAAGCAAAAAATGAGAGATTAGAATATGTTGGTTTTTATTTTCGAGTCAATTAAAACTCAAGAATACAAGTGTAAATTATTATAGACTATTTCTCAATAGTAACTGAATAGGAGGAATGAATGTTTTCGAGGAAACAAGTGTATATAGAACTAGAGTAACACAGCTTCGTACTATAGAAAACAGGTCCTTCAAAACTCATGGAAGATGTTCGACACTTAATCAAAAAGGTTTTTCAAACACAAATAAGATACAATTATTCTTTAATCAAAAGCATTAGATGTGTAGTCTGATGACAATATATATTTAGTGAAACGATATAAATTGCTCTGAGATTAATTTAATTTCCATTTACTTTAACTTAATTTGCCTGGTGACTTGTTTAGTTTTTACCTCAAATGTTGCATTTTGCACATGCTGGTCATTTTTGTTCACTTTATCAGTATCTGAGTATTTTTTTCTAGATACCCATCTTTGTTGAACACTCAGATTATAAACTATAGGTGTTTGTAGGTAGCGACACGTTGTTTCAGAACCTTTTAACAATCCGTATCCACAAAATCAATTAAATGAAATCTATTAAAATACGACCTGCATGACTGGTGCAGCGTGTTCACATGTGCCTTCACACATTCTGAAATTTTTCTCTGTGTCCCAGGTAACTGTTGTTGTTTGAGCCAATGTCCTGGTGAACAACTATTTTACCATTTAGCTCTGAAATAATCAACAACTTTGAGTATATTCCAAGCATAGCGATTTCTGTTCATTTTAGTTTTCTTACTATAAAATCTGAACAGAATGAATTCCTTTCCAACAATCTTGTTACACAAAATTCCAGAATCATCTTCTGCTTTGATGCATCTGGTTATCAAACTTTGCGCCCAGTTTGAGAATTCGTTACAACATAAAATTCATTTTGAAAGCGCATAAAATTCGAAGAAAATATTTCAAAAATTGGCCAGATATGATCTGAGAACATAGTGTATATTTGTATCATTTAATCATCATTAAACATTCAAAAATATTTAATGCAATTCTCCTCCCTTCATTTGTTTTTATCAGTCCATGAATATCTAAAAAATAGAAACAAAAAGAACGTGACAAATATTGCATTCATAAAAGAAACACCGCCATTGCTAAAATAGAAAAAAAATCTCTTTTAACTTGAATAATTGAAACTTAAACACAATATAAAAATGATATATGTCAAAGGTTGAATAGAAACTTTATTTCTAAAAATGGGTCGATATTTTCACGTGCGTTTCCTCAAATATCATATTTTGGGGGTCAATGTTTGACATTTATAAATTATAGCTAACAACCGCAGCATACAAAATAAAATATGATTCAAATAACACACAAGTTAGAATAAATATAAAAATAAATTCGAAATTGTTGTGTTTTGAGAAACATTAGTAATTAACGATAAAGAAATATGAATACAATTTTAGCAACATGTAATCAAGACTGGATCAGGTGTTGTAAATAGATTGAAAGTGGCAATGTATTTACGTAAAGAGGAAGTTCAATGCATCAGCACTACACCTTTTTTAAACTTCTTTTCAAATATGCTTTATCGCATGAATGCATTAGAAGACTTGCTTTTAGATAATTAATATAATTTTACCTAGGGAAGTAAGAGTACAGACGGGAGAATAAAAGGCCACAGAATAACCGCAAACATATAACAGAACATGACCAAGTACACGAACGCTCACACTCATATATGCACGTATAAATACAAAGAATACAAAGACACACAGGTATCATGGTGGGTGTTGTTTTTCGTGTATGTGTGTTAATATGTACAATAAGAAAAACAGAAGTCGGTATATTATTTCATTACCACCAAACGACGACAGTAAGTTTTATCATATTCAGGAAGCGAAAACACAGGGACCCAATGAACGGTTACAGCAACCTATTTTGAATTACAGTTGATTTGTCGATGCTGCCTGAGTGGATACATTAAAATATAAGACAATTAAATGCTCTTCTAAACTGAATTTAAGCCAATTTCCGCATCTTTTCTTCCTTGAAAGAACTTATCAGTACATTTACTTTCGTAGAACATTCGAGTGGACGCCAGAAATGTTGTTTCATAATAAATACGTGGAATTTCTCGTCTGCAGAATGCTGACAGAGCTCATAGGTACTCTTACTGCTACTGCAACTGTATTGCAGAAAATTGACATTTGTAAGATGAAAATGCCGACCACTAATTTTTAAAATCTTCATAATATTCTGTGCCTAGCATCTCTTCGTCCGCAGATTTGCTGGGAAACATAATTTTGTCAATACCTAGCACTTTTTAACTTTCACTAAGTTTCACTGTGGAAGTAGGGATAACATTAAGGGAAGCAGTTTTCTGTGTTCAGCAAATAAATATGAAGACCTGTTCTGGCAAGGTCCGATCCTTATAACAAGTAAAACAGTTGTTTGTATATTCCATTTTTTTTCTGACAACTGTAAATGTATGCAAATGTTAATGCTTACATTGGCCATTATAGATTACTCTGGTGTTACTCGCTCTGGATTTTGTAACAAACCCAAACATAGACGCACCGTCTCTTTGCAGAAATTGCCTGTTTCCTTTCTCGGAAGTGAACGATAACCAGGTACGCAGCGTTTCTCAAAACAGTAACTTGTGCGGTAGGTGGAAGGAAAATCAACGAACAGCTTTCTATAGTTAAAGCACGCCTACAGTGTTTTCTATGTTCAGAGAACACAATTATATCTCTCAAAAGTTGATCGACGTATACTTACAGACTTTTTTATCCAACAACATGTTCATAGGTTCTTAATTGAATGACAACTTCCCTGTACAAACACGTATTAATACCTATTGCAAAAAACATTATATTTCTAAACGATCTCCAAATTTTACTGTTGATAAATTTTAAATCAAAAGTGCTTTGGGTTTTATTCAATCTCTCGTAAAAACGAATTGTTATATTTTATATTATCACTGCATTAAAGGAGCTATAAAAGCTGTTTTATTTTCAAATTATGGTTTTCAATTGTTTTTAAATTGTATTTAAGCCCTAGTATGTTGTATAGTTTTCATACGGAGAAATATATGACGGTTGCACAACGGTAATGATGGAAACAATGGCTATACATCTATTTAGCATTTATGTATGCACGCACGTCGAAATATATATATATATGCCAATACGTATTAATATATTCTTTACGTTCATTTTTATCTATATACAATGATATATGTGTACATATGCATACATAACATATATATATATCTGTATGTGTGCAGGTTTGTATGTGCGTGCGTGCATGCGTGTATGCGTCCAAGTGTCTGTGCGTGCATGCCTGTGTGCGTGCATGCGTGTGTGCGTGCATGCTCGTGTGTGTGTGTGTGTGTGTGTGTGTGTGTGCGTGCGTGTGTCTATTTGTATATTATGTGTGTACTTGTATGTGCCAATTTTAGCGCCTAGCAACAAAATATAGGCGGGAATAAAAAAGATAAAAATATCCAAGTGCTAAAAACGCCCGTTTTCTTTCTATAATTTTCAACCTCTCTTTATGTCTCAGAGATCATGCCGTATCTAAGATGTGTTTTTATCTCTTATCATTTCATCAAGCGATCCGCCTCTCAGGTTTATATATTCAAGTATATTTTATTTCTTCTTTAACGTTTTTAGTTTATCTTTCATCTCAGTAAACATTGTTCAATTACTTTCTAAATATACCCAGTGAAAGATAGTATGTTAAGAACATATGTTATTTAAATAAATTTCCACGCATAACTGCCCGTTCATTGTGCATTTTTGGTCTTTTAATCATCCCTTTGATCGAAAGTCATCTTCACTAAAGAAATGTATTTGAAAACGCTACTTTTATTATTAATTCTGTCTAACACAATGTACTAATGTAAAAAATGTAAAATAAATCAGTTAACACCCATGAAGGTAATGAAGTTGATTCTAAACGCATATAGTGGACGTTTATATCTCAAATCTTTTGAGCTTCATAGTTTAAGATAACCGGTATTTTCTGTCGATGACATATATTGTTTTCATTGAAGTCATTACATGCGTATTTGTTCGGTTCAGCTGACATACTGAACATACTTTACATTTCCTTATATACTGTATCTTATGTATAACATATTCCATACTTATTTGAATCATATAGTTATATTTGATGTTCAATTATAGTGGTTTAACGGTGGTAAGAATAATTTATGTAGGGGCTAATTAACAGTGTTTGTGCCATGAATTGTTTCAATATGCATACCATAGCAAACATTAAATAATCTATTAAAACAGAATGTGATATAAATCCAAACGATATAGATGCATATCGAAAACTATTGATGAGGGAAGTTTCAAAAATAATGTGTTTGAACACTATTGTATCGTAGGAACTGTAAGGAACTGGCACTATATTTCATTATCACACGTATAAAATCCACAGACTGTGTCATGAAGTCTGACCTAAGTACACAATTTGATTTATGATAATATCATATCCTGAGTTACCAAGTAAACTTTACAATCTCAAAACTATAATTAATCTTTTTCGAATATCAAACTATATCTGTATTGTGTAACTAGAGATATTCATGCATATTAAAAAATAAAACACACTAAAAATAATCGACAGGATTCGCAGTTGCAGAATGAGTTCAAGGAACTGCTTTCACGAAATTATTTCATTGTTGGCTAATTTTCAGTGCATGTAGATTTCAATATTATTTTAAAGGAATTGCCTCTTACTTGCTTAACTAAGCCTCTGTGTACTAAACATGACTTGAAGCAGTTACAAAAATATTTAAAAGTAAATTTCGACTGCATGAACAATAAGAACTTAGATTGCTTAAGGTAATTGTGTGTATGTGATCTAACGAAGATGAGCACTGCTTTAATACATACATGTATATAGTCAGCAGTCATTAATGAAATGTTTAACTCCGCAATTTTTAGATATGTACATTTCAATATAACAGTTTATATCCGGACAGATTGAACCAGAGATAGTCGAACGGATTGTCTGCTAAACTTTGACCAGTCATAAGTAATTCGACACAGTAATCATTATCCATGAGGCTGAATAAATGTTAATCATATCTAATCATTTCTACATTTCTAAGAGTACTTATAGACGATATAGTTGTCGAACATCTAAGTTCCATGGTGGATATTGATTAATTAAAAGATAATCCTTTTATCTGGCATTCCCAATCTGGACATAATACTGACTAAAGCTCATATCAGCAGACAGAGAGAATTAATTTCTTCAGATCAAAAAATATCTGGATAGATGACAGACAGAGGGAGAGAGAGATATATAGATGCATATGTATGTCTGTGTATGTATGTATATAT
>NC_068981.1:140165201-140166715 GCF_001194135.2 Octopus bimaculoides | reverse complement strand
ATATATACATATATATATAATATACACATATATAATTAAACACATATATTCGTACAGGTATTCGTATATATATGTTTGTGTGTGTGTATGTGTGTGTACATTGTATACGGATAGATAGATGAAAAGGAAGATAGATACATACATACATACATACGTGCGTAGATAGATAGATAGATAGATAGATAGATAGATAGATAGATAGATACTGTTTACGTCAAAAGAATTGGAAACTACAATTAAAAGAGGGTAAAATATTAGGTTACAAAACTACTTGGATGGAAAAATATTGATGTCTACTCAAAGACCGCCTTCAACTGCACTCTTCGATACTTTTCCCCCATGCGGGTCCTTCGGTTTTAAAGCAATGTTCTGCAAGCTATTAATTATAGCTTGTTCTATCTATTTGGATTTCCGCCATAAATGACGATATAAATAACACTTTGTATTATAGCCACAATACCAGGAATTTGCGGTAGGGGGTACCTCGATCAGATCGACCCCAGAGCGTAACTGGTATTTATTTAATCGATCCCGAAATGATCAAAGGCAAAGTTGACCTCGGCGGAAATTGAACTCAGAATGTAGACGAAATACAGCTACGAATTTTGCCCGGCATGCTAACGATTCTGCCAATTAACCGCCTTAAAGACGATATAAATAACGTATACACACACACACACACACACACATATATACATGTATGTATATGCATACATATATTTATTCTTTAGATAGATAGATAGATAGATAGATAGATAATGATATCGATCGGTATTTTCAGAGTGAAATTTGAGGTAAAGGAATTTAAATTTTTGGTAAGTATGCAACGAAACACAATCAATGTAACTATAAGAGATCGCTGTTTTAATTTTGCAACGTTCGCTATTGCAGTAGTTACTTATTCCACATAACATCGATACTTAACCGAATTATTATCTGTATTTAAAATTAATGACCATAAAAAGGCAGCATTACTGCTTATTCATAGCCTAAATTAGAATAGTTATCAAAGAATCTCACATTCAAAGATTACTCTTTATTTAACATTTCTAAATGTCTTAAATTACTATTCAGATTTAGAATCCATGTTGTAATCACAATGATTTTAATAGCAGTGCGGATACAATGCCTGTTCTAAATAAAAGTAAGATTGGGTATATTATTACAGAGATAAGAATAGCCATGACACAGGAAAATACTAGATTCTTGCTCGTAATAATTTCAATGTTGCTTTTTTTCTTTTTCCATTTCCAACCGCTAAGTTAATGGAGATAATGACGAAATAAATGTCGCATTTCTTGCCAATATTCCAAATATAGTTTATCAATACTGTAATTATTTCTCTCAGTGTTGTCTTTTAAGGGAATTTGATGGTTTAAAATGTATTTGCATATAAAGTATATTAGCGCACGCATATATAAATATATTTATACACACGCATGAGAATATATGTATATGTATATATACATATGTATCTATATATATATACATATATATATATATATATATATATA
>NC_068981.1:140163983-140165118 GCF_001194135.2 Octopus bimaculoides | reverse complement strand
TTATATATAAAAAATTCATAAATATAATATAAATATACATACACACATATATTTATAATATATACGAATGTGTGTGTTTGCATATATGCAGGTGTCTATTTTTGTGCATATAAATGTTTATATGGGCCATGTTTGTGTAATTATTTGATCGGGTATCCACAAATCGAAAAAAGAAACCAGTCTGAGTACTTGTAAAATTTGGATCATTGTTACTATTGTTGTTGATACAAAGAAAAAGCTCTGTCTCGATTCAGTTGACGTAAATTTTCAGGGATGTATAATTAAGCTTTATACATATGCGTGTGTAGGTGTGTATGGTGTGTGCGTGTGTGTGTGTGTGTGTGTGTGTGTGTGTGTGTGTGCGTAATTATGTAGTAGGATCAGTCAAGTGATCTATATAAGAGCAGTTTCTCAGTTTTTAGTATAAACAAGGCTTGTATATAAAATATAAATAACTCGAGGATAGATGGATGATTTTTATTAATCTATGCATGTCCCATAACGACAAGAAGCAGAAAGTTCCTATAGGATGTATGCTTTGCAATTCCAGTTCGAATGCAACAAATGCTGCTTATTATGCGATAACCAAGTCTGTAAATAAAAAAGATGGGAAGAAGTAGGCGTGTATTACAGCTGTTTCAAAGAGGTACTGGATGTCTATTACGTAATATTATAAAAGTTTCACAACTATCCGGTATCTTCTGTTGTAAGGTATGAATATTTCTTAACTATACGGTGTCCTTTATTGTGAAGCCATTCGGTTGAAATTTATCTGCTGTAATAAATAATGCAAAATATATTTTAAAAATGAGCAAGGTGAGAAGTGTACATTTTAAGAATAAAGAAAAGGGAGTGGAGAATGGAAGGGGTAAATATACGATGGTGTGCTAAGCAAGCCAATTACATTAGAGAGATAAGGGTTTCATTTCATTTCGCTCGCTACATACTCAAAGTTATCATCTGGATATAGGAGATTCCGATATTATTAAGCTTCGTCGTCGATGCGAGGGAACCGGTGCACAAAAGAATGGCATGTTTAATACTTAGGAAAGCTAATGTGACTATTAAAGTCTTATAAAGGAAAAGAAAAGAGTGAAGGGAAAATATAGGGGAAAAGAAAAACAAGAAAAATCAA
>NC_068981.1:140160806-140163500 GCF_001194135.2 Octopus bimaculoides | reverse complement strand
TATATATATATATATATATTTTTACATACATGCATATATATATGTATACATACACATAAATAGAGACATTATTATTTCTAAATCTCTCAACGAGAGACATTCAGTAACAGTACTCTGAAGTAATGTCAACATCATATGACAGCCCTAGGTGGGGCGAATGTTACTGTTATTTAGCCCCAGGAAGCATAGTGCGCAGGTGACTATACGACACACTATCTGTGTCCTATATTTTCGAAGAGAGAAGTTTAGCATCCTCACTCAGCACAATGCGATATCTATGGACAGCGGTTGCTGGGTTATTTCCCCTTCTCGGCACAGAGTAACTGCTCGGCTAGTGATGGCGCTGCTAAACACCTGTTCGAGAATATATATAATTCCCAAAGTGAGAGATTTAGAAATAATAATGTTTCTATATATTAGATTAGTGGCTGTTTGTCACTTTGTAAGTAATGTATATATTTTCGAACACGAGTTTAGCAGCGCCATCTCTAGCCGAGCAGTTAATCTGTTGCGAGGAAGCGAAATAAACCAGAAACCGAGGTCCATAGATATTGTTTTGTGGTCTATCGTATATGAAACTTCCCTATACGACATAACCTTGACATTTGTAAATTGTGCTTAAGGGAGTCGTTAACCATTCTTCGCAACCACAACCGCTCGTTATTTAATAGATTCTCAGATATAATACTCTCTTGAAATCACGAGTTCTATTGTAAATGCATCCTAGTATAATTTCAAATAACTACACCATGATAAGCAATATTCTGAATTTTACATATGTAACCTAAGGAACAGGAAGTATGGTATTTACAATTACACAATCTATTTATGGGTTTCTACGGAGTGTAGTTCAGGTTGGTTCGATCAGGGCCTTCACTGCTTTTGTCAAAATCATTCCTAGTCTTATCCCTGATACGGTTGGTAGAATTAAGGATGCTACAGTTAGTACTTGTGATGTCCTCATGAATACTACTATGCGCATGTACATTACATGTATATTACCATGCGCATGTACATTACATGTATATTACCACGGGCATGTACATTACATGTATATTACCATGCTCATGTATATTACTATGTACACATTAATCACGCCAGATTTCTTGAATCGAATGCTATATAGACCTGGTATTAACATTCAGTCGCTCAGTTACCTCACCGATTCGACAAGAGTGTTCCGGATTATTATATATGCTATAATATTTCATACGGGCATTGCTAACCTTAACGATGGGTGGACCCTTTAGTAGTTTAATAAATCCTACGTATAACATGGGATATGCTATAAGTAGTGTGTATGAAAACTTAATGGAGTCGGGTTTTAAAATCTTCCTATATCTTACAGAATTGGCAAGTACTTTTCTAATGCAACAAATAGAAATTTTGGTAATCTGCATCGGATGTTGAGGTGGAAGGATGGATTGATGCAGATTACTTTCCTTTATCTAGCACTCCTCTTTCTTTCTTCGTCCTAGGCGAGATGCAGGATTTCAAATTTTGGTTAGTGGTCCAAAACTCATCTCTAACAACCAGAGTCCAGGTGCGGATTCAAGAAAAAAAAATCGAAAAATTACAGGAACAATCGTAATCATAAAGATCCATCAAAGCAAAGAGATTATTAGGAGATTAGATATTATGTAAGGTATCGTCAGGTACTATATGAGGATGAAAATTTGTATGACACTGGGTATACGATTGAAAAAACATTGTATTGGTAATTCGTTTCATTTCCTTTCTATTCAGTCCTCTTCCACTCTCAGTCAGGTGAGAGGGGAACAAGAACTTCTTACTGTTCCTCCTGTGATCTATCAGTTTATTTCTTTTTTTTTCCTTAGTCGATAAGCTTTAACCACATGTTTTAAAGATCGTGTTGTTTAACTAGTTTTAGTCACTCAGACTCTACTATATATTTATACTGTTTTTTTTTTATCTTGTCATTACCTTTATTCTATATTATAAGTATTCCTGACGTCACTGGGCGTAATGGTACTTCAACGAAACTAAGTCAATGAAGCTGCGACAGAACCTAGGTAGACACATGATGAGCTGTATTACACCATTTTCCCGTATTATATATTTTGATCCGTTTACGTTTAATACATATATGAATCTGCATGTGTGCGTGCGTGTGTATATCTGTCTGTCTGTGTGTTTGTACTAAATTTGATACATTAGATTTAATTATCGACTATAGATTTCCCAAGATAAATTTACAGTTTGCAACTGAGATTATGTATCCTTCTCTAATACCATAGTAATATTATTAAATAATTACTTATACAAGATTAACTCATCTATCACTTTAACCGCTTTGTCGTAAGAGGAAACCAAGGCATTTTTCTGAATTGAAATATAATGTAATTTGAATAAAGCAGAATTTAAATACGAGTTTTCCTCTCCTAGAAATATCATTCATACAAAAATCAGTAAATTCGGATAAACAAAACATTTAGCTATCGGATATATAATAATCCTGGTTATAAAATAATAACGAAAAGAAGACGAAGATAAAGAAGAAGAAGAAGAAGAAGAAGAAGAAGAAGAAGAAGAAGAAGAAGAAGAAGAAGAAGAAGAAGAAGAAGAAGAAGAAGAAGAAGAAGAAGAACGAGGAAGAGGAGGAGGTGGAAGAGGAGAAGGTGGTCCTTTCTCCGAGATTATGTTCTGTACGTATTTCATGTTGCTTTCACCGTT
>NC_068981.1:140159724-140160504 GCF_001194135.2 Octopus bimaculoides | reverse complement strand
CTCTCTCTCTCTCTCTCTCTCTCTCTCTCTCTCTCTCTCTCTCTCTCTCATTGCTCACACGTGACCACCGTCCATCTCTCTTTTCCGTATATGACCATCTTTCTCCTCCTGCATGGACGTTCAAAAGAACACACGTGTTTTATTCTCTCTCATCTATCTTTTCTTTTTTCACCCCCAAAAAAGGTTTCTCCCAACGTTCATTATTTTCATCTCGTTCTGGTCTAACGATCTGCCATGCTTGTCGTCGTTCGATTTCCTTGTATGTCTCCACTGTCATATTTTTGTTCCCAACTTTGACCCTCCATAAATCCTAAATTTTATTTTAGAATTCATTGGAGCAACTGTCTTTCATGATTCATTTCTCTGTGTTTACTTGTCCCGTTTTCCATTTCTTCGTTGTTTAGGTTTTTAACTCGTTTGTTTACGTATTTCATATTATTTGCACCGTTGGTGACGTCCTATATCTATATATGCATGCATATGTATATTATTTTAATTGAACGCGACGCACACACATGCACACGCACATATATATGCATATATATATACATATATATATATATATATATACATATATATACCCTACCCACAGACCCCTACCTCTACCCCACACTCCACCCATGCCTTCCCCACCTCCCAACACCCTCACATCACACCACAACAATACCCTCGCATCACACCACGCACACCACACCAATACCCTCGTATCACACCACGCACACGCTACAACTGACCAACTACTTTCTCCCTTTCTCCCTTCCCCCATTTTCACACTACATA
>NC_068981.1:140158082-140159381 GCF_001194135.2 Octopus bimaculoides | reverse complement strand
TATATATATATATATATATGTATGTATATATATACATGCATGTATGTATGTATGCATGTGAGAAAAAGAAAATTCATTACAATATATCCCGATCTTTACTTGATTCCTGCCCGCCACACCAGGACCAACATACTTCTTGTTGGGAATGCCTGAAAGAATCCTTACACATATTGTTACATAACCTTACACAGTTACTTAATATGTAGGACGACCCATTCTGCACCTGTGTGCACAAATTTTTGATGTCCTTCAAAGTTTTCCACTTCAAATTAATATTAACATCTAATTTAGACAACCGTATGTCTCCTCTCTAGAAAAAATTGACCACACACTACAGACGATATCTATTATCCTTTTACGTTTACTTTTTTAATTTAATCGTAATTTTAATTTTAAGTTTTAACTTTATTTTTAATGTTAAGTTAATCACTTTTTAATTACTTTTATTTTTGTCCTTTGTTTATTTATATTTTTTATAGTACTGTGTCTTAATTTTAGTTTTTATACCGCAAATCATAAATCTTTTGTTTACCAGTTGCCATCTATTTCTAGTGTTTTTAGTGGTTAGACAACCGTATGTCTCCTCTCTAGAAAAATCTGACAACCTACTACAGACAATGTCTATTATCTTTTTACGTCCACTTTATTACTAACAGCTCTCCTCTCATTGATACCCAGCCTTGTAAGTCTGGCACTAGCATAGTTTTATTTTTTCCCTTTTCTGTCCTTTAAATTTGCAGCCCATCCAATTTCTTTGCCAGACTCTGCATTCACTCCCACTAATTGCCATAGACAAAAATATCTCACACTATACTCATTACTGTATATCTACAACAATACATTTATCCTTATCTACCTATCTTTCTCACACCAGATTGTATTATTTATTCCTCTCTAAAATTTCTCTGAACTGAATACCCCTCACTATACTGAATACTTTATATATAGTACAGAGATCTTACCTATCTCGCTTTCTTACACCAGAATGTATCATTTATTCTTCCTCTCATATTTGTAGAACTTTAGAAATGCTAGCATTCATTTTCCCTCACTACGAAGTATTGTATAAGAATTCTTTTCTTATCTCTCACCATAGGGGACTACCAAACCATCCATTCTTGTCATCGACTTCCCTAAAGGATCCTCTATCTAAGTGGATTTAATTGGACCACTATACTCACTTTAACATAATGAAATTAGATGAAATCATATTAATTCAAATTCCCTTGTCAACGCTTCCCTAGTTCTTTGCTTTTCCTCAGTACTTTGACTTATAAATGTATATATATATATATATAT
>NC_068981.1:140152174-140157427 GCF_001194135.2 Octopus bimaculoides | reverse complement strand
TTTACTTTTGTGAAGGCTGGGTAGATAGGTAATAGCGGATCTGAAGAAATATTTATACAACTTTAGAAATGCTAGCGTTCATTTTCCCTCACTACGAAGTACTACATAATAAACTCTTTTCTTTCCTCTCACCATGGGTAGAGAAAAGCTCTGCTACTACCTACCTACCGAGCCTTCACAAAAGTAAAAGATAGTGAAAGACAGAAAAAAAGAAAATGACCCACGTATTTGAAAACTATGAAAATATTAAAAAAACATTTCATTTCATTTTTCCACAGTTTAATTGCTTTTCACGGTCTACTCAAATTCGAAAAAGTCGCAAAAACTGAAACCTTTTAAAATGTTCTTCATGATAAAATTATTTTAGCATTTTTTAACTTGTCCTATTTTCCTTATACATATCAACTCGTGTGTTACATTTTGACTTTCTACACACATATATACACACAAAATATGTCACCATATTTATTTGTGAGTACGACGTATGTTTCTGCTATGGCAAGCCAGTTTCGTATGCGAATCTTGCCTTCTCAAGTTCTTTGAAAGGTAGGTGACTCGTACTATTAACCAAAGAATAAGGAGGTTCTTTTCTCATGAATATTCCTCTTGCGATATGCACCTATGTATTTCCTATGTATGAATGTATTCTACTGCAACCGATATATATATATCGAAGGAAGATATAAATTTTCTCCCATAAAATAGAGCAACACAGTTATTTTCTAATGCTAGTACCGACAATTTGCTCAGACGTTCCTTGTGGATCCTGCTATCGTAAATACAGCTAATACTCAATCAATGCGAAACACCAAATGAACATATATGTGTGTATATGCATGTACCTGTTTATGTGTATGTGAATGTATGTACATGGTTCTCTGTACCTGCGTGAGTATAACTGTCCATGCACAGAAGCACACACACATACACACACATATATATGTATGTATATATATATATATATGTGTGTGTCTGTGTGTGTGTGTGTGTGTGTGTGTGTGTGTTATGCAAATATATATGTATATATATATATATATATATATATATATAGAGAGAGAGAGAGAGAGAGAAGAGAAAGAGAGAGAGAGGAAGAGAAGGAGGAAGAAAGGCAGGAGATACACAACAGAAAAGTACGAAGAGGGAGAGAAAAAGAAGGAGAGAAAGAGAAAGAGAGACAGGCTGACAGATTGGCAAACGTACAGAGGAGAAAGGTAGATAGATAGATAGATAGATAGATAGATAGATAGATAGATAGATAGATTCATACATACATACATACATACATACATACATACATACATAATACATACATAAACACATACATAAACACATACATTCATGCATAAGCACAGCCATTAATGAAAGGAAGAGATATAGAAATTATCTTCATGCATATTAACGTCTATGCAAATAAACCATTTTACATCCATACGACTTTCTTGTAGTGAAAGTAATAATAAAATGAAACTTCACACGTCAATCTCTTACATCATTTGTAGCAGCAATTTCACGCTTTCTGTAAGTCGCTGTTTGAATTTCATGTTCCATTGTCCCGTTGAGCTTGAATTCTGAATTATTGTTGAACATCAGTAGATGTGAAAAGAATACAAATATATCATTTTCGTAAGCAGCGTAAAAATATGCCCGGGCATTGATCTTAGAGACAGTTAATACCTCAATGATTTTACTATGAAAATGAACACAAAAAGAAGAATGCTTTTCGAGTCACTTGAAGGAAAGATGTGTGGAAAGGAAGCTAACGTAAAAAATATTGATTGTTTTGTATGTTTGTTTTCATGTTGTTGTTTCGCGTTTTGATAAACTGTGTACATAAATTATATTCAATGTCGTAAGTTTACATGTTAAATAACTGCGTATTTACAATGAATCTATATGAAAACATGTTGCTATGTCATTCTGGCATTTACCCGTGACATATAGAAAATCGACATTTTCCCAACATAACTTCAGTATGTGAATTCTGTAGGTTATTTTCTTTCCTGCTTTTAAGGATTTTTACATGTAGCAGAAAAATGCATATCTCTAAATGAAAATAACGAAATATATATCATGTATAAAAACCATGTTAGTATGAGGTAATTTTGTATAGTATTTTGACGAATAATACCATTTCTTACTTTTTCTATAATTCTGATTTTATCTATAAAAAGTAGCTTGATGTCTTTCAAATTGTTGATTTTTTTTCATATTATGAGGTAATTCGATGAATTACATACATGTGTATGTAATTATTTACGCATATATTTATGATAAGCATGTATGTATGTAGATATGTAAGTGTATGCGCTTGTTAATGACTTACTCAGATCCGGGAAGACAGAGACCGTGGCCTTTTAGAGCATGTGTGTTGTGTAGGTGAATTATAAGAAGTAAACGTCAGACTTGACTAACGGCCAGAATGCTTGGCACTCAATGAAGACTGCTAAAAGCACATGGAATTGCTGAATGGGCCATAGATTAAGTCTTCCTCTCGAGACCAGAATGGTTCCTCCGACGGGCTTCAAAAGCAGCCTCCGCTTACTATCTCATGATAGTAAGTTTACTTTTAATGATAAGTACCCAAAATGTCCATAGCTTTGGATCCAAAGAAAATAAAAGGACTGGATCGTTAGAGCTGAAAATTCAAGAATTGTCTCATGAAAATAGAACTTAAGTTGGTTTGTGACACCAATTAAAATTGCCAACTCTCATTTGCTGGGCGGTGCAAATCAAAACTTAAAAGAAAAGAGATACAGGCTTTAATATGTCTTAGAATGCTGTTAGTATTGGATATTAATTTCTAGTTAGATTTCTGTCCAAAGATAAAGACGAGGTGTCTTATTCCGTTTTCTAATAAACATATACACTTATTGTTACGAATTCATCAAGAATGCTTTTTGAAGTCTCTAAACATGTAAATTAAAATTAGAAAATTGTTAGGTAATGATATTCATGAATCTAACCGAATTTTACAACAACATTATGCATAAAATGTTTACTAATTCCTAACTTATGAAAACTATGTCAGGTTGATTTCTGTTATATGCTTATTGATTTGAAGAAATACAAGGTCACATTATAAATATTTTCTACCAACAGCAGTGTTGATTGGAGTAGTGTCGGCTGTTTCCACCAGTAAATGAAGTTTCCATCAGTCAGTCAGACCAAGCCATCTATGACAAGTTTTAAACAATTCGGTTTAAAAACTACTCAGATTTTCTACACTCGGATCTATAGATCACTTTGTGTATTTGCTATTCAAGTACAACACGAACAAAATTTGATGGATTTCCTGATAAACATAGTGTAAATTGATATATTTCCAATTATATATTCATATAAAATATTAAATGAATGAAACAAAGCATCAGTATTGTGTTGTAAGAGGCTGATGTAGTATGATCTGTTAGTTTTTAAAATGTATATCAATATGATATTTTCTAATTTGCATAGATTCCATTCTACACATAGCTGCACGTGGTTTTCAAAACTTATTTGAGAAGAAGTATTAATATTTTCTGAAGAAATTACGTCAGTAATCGCAATGTCGACAGACGGTGATTACTATATATTCGTTTTATATTTTTATTAATATAATTTTCATGTAATAGGCACTTTCTAAAGGATTAATATGAGCAATTTTTGTATACGTGTGCTTAGGCATACTTGCCTAAACATTGGCATTTATGATATATATTTGCACATTCACGTAGAACACTATCCATCTATAATAAAATAAGAAATAATTAGAAGTCACATCATTTCCAAGTGAAGTATTTAAATATACGAGACTCGGTGTTGCCGTTATCTGGAATAAGGATGAGAAATTTCAAAGCAAAAGTAAAAAGCGAAATGAATATTTGCACTTTTATTTTACAATAATAAACAGAAAATATTAAATTGTATACAGTGGTTTACTTTCACAATCACTACAATTTTATCATTTATTAATACAATCATAAATGAGTTTTGAAGTTACAAAAAGTATCTAGTTTTCCCACTCTCCTAAAATATGAAAGCAAAGACACAAATGTGGCACTTTATTATATTACATAAGATTCTACCTCTATTTTTCAGAATAACATTTTCAAAAGCAATCCACATAGCATGTGAGGAAAATAATGTTTATGAAAAAATTGAGCATGATTTATGCAGCCTTTATGTTGAGCTGAACTAAAAAATGCATTTGATTGACGTCACTATATGTCAACATTAGAATAGTTTATAGATTTTTGGGAACAAACTTAATGGTTAATATTCCAGATGTTTGTTTTAAATAAATCCGAAAATCAAATACAGAATATACTTTTACAAATATTAACGAAATTTTATTCTGACGTTATGACAGAGAATAAAAAAATTTTCATTACATTGATACAGATTGCAAATTAGAAGCACGCTGGTGTTCATTTTACTTTCAATTCATTTGAGAAAACAGTTAATCCAGTAATATTGTGTGTACTATTTCATACATTGCTCTTTTGAATGCAAGTTTTTCTGCGTAGTTTAACCTCCAGCCGAGTCTGAGTAAGTTAAGATATAACCAATTGGAGTTTTTTGTTTGTTTTTGTTTGTTTTTGGGGTCTTTTTTAACTTTCAGAACCGGTTTACAACGAACATTATCTAAGATGGTTTTTATTAAGTTGGTATACTGTGATTTTTCAGAGGGATTTGACTGCTATTACTAGTCTGAATACGATATTTCTGGGCCCGTAATACCATTAGTATATGTTGATGGTACTTCAAGGTTTCACTTTTCCCCTGCTGTTAACAAATATAATTGCAATATTTTGTAACTTACTGCAATATAGTTTAAATTGATTCGTAAAATCGTCGTTGTTATAGTACTCATGTTCACAAAATTTACTAATATTTTAGAAGGTTGAGTTGTTCCAGACAGATTTTATTGCTGTAGTCTCACAATTTATATTAAATCAAAGTATATCGAACAAACACGAACAATGGAAAGGAATAATACGAAATCAACCTCGAGTCTGTTAGTAGACGGCATTTTATATTAGGAACTTTTAAATTTTCAACTTTATCTTGAACATGTTACATAAAGTGTAATTTTCTATCATTTAACTTCTCACCACCTGATGGTTTTCTATTTTAATGTATCTTCTTTCCTATATTCTTGATAAATTTGAAATTAATAACCAATTTAATTGTACTCAGCGTCATTTATAAAAAATACTATTCACATATACATATGTATTTGTATATATATATATATATATATATATATATATA
>NC_068981.1:140147249-140152164 GCF_001194135.2 Octopus bimaculoides | reverse complement strand
ATATATATATATATATATATATATATATATATATGAGTGAGCGTATATGTACTCACACACGTATATATAAAAGCATTACACTGACTTGAGGTTTGTAAATGTAACATGCATTTCTTTTCGTATGTTAGTCAAGCCGAATATATATGTTGTTAATATATGTTGCTGAATTTTGCAGTGATGCAATGATGTAGGACAAGAATATAATGCTTTAAAATATATTTCACGCTCCTTTAAGTTCTAGGTTTAAATACCGTACGCATTGAATTTACATATCCTTCATTTTCGGTTTAGCGATAATAAAAAATCCACTTCACCTACATTCCTGTCCTTTTGTGGAAGTTGACAAGTCGGTATCAAAATTAAATAAGTGTATGTTTATTTTTGTGTGTATACATATACGTACATGTGTGTATGTGGGGGGGGGGGGTGCACAGGTAAATAGCAATGAACCATTATGTTTTCTTGTACCTGTATTTGCACAACTTAAGCTTTACCCAAAATTAATTCTCAGTTTTCTATTGTATTTCGTCTACTATAAATACATGCAATATTTGTTCTAAATACGCATATATAGTTCCTAATTATTAATAATATAATATATCTTGTTTGGCATGTGACTTCACGAGATCGCATGTTGGAAGAAATTACTAGTATTATTGTTGGTTGAAGAATTTATCGCTGTATATATATGTACATAAATACATACATATATACATATATATATATATATATATATATATATATATATGGGAGAATATACAAAAAATAACAACAGACGAGGACAGGTGGTGTAAATAACAAAAGTATATATTAGTATGACGCTCGGGAATACGGAAAGTCTTTGACGTTTCGATATATATATATATATATATATATATATATATATATATATATATATATATATATATATATATATATATATATACTCACATACATGCATACATACAAATATGCATACATACAAACATACATACATGCATACATACACACACATACATACATACATGCATACATACATACATACATACATACATACATACATCTATACTTACATACATAGATATATTATATATGACATATATGAATCCTTCTGAAAATTTTAAATCATATTATAGATCATAAAGAATTAAGAAGTTGGTATTTAGTTTAGCGCTGTTGTTCTGTTGAAGTTTTCTTTCTATTTATTCATCTTTTGCAAATTCAATAGAAAATGAAATGTTGATCTATAATTGATTGTTTTGTTTCCTTTCGTTTTTTATTCATTTTTTGCTTGAGACAATTATATATCCTTTTCTTCGTTTAAGAATTCATAATCTGCAATATTATTTCCTAAATAATTCTGAAAATTTAAACCATTGATAATATACTAACATAAATCAGTTTGAAAGCTAATATTCTCATGGTTTCGGGCTAATTTTGCCGTGAATGTATAGAAAGAAGCATCGATAATTTTTTAACGAATAAACCAGCTTAATTCAATAAAAACTTTTTTCAGAATTAAAATAATTACATTCATGGCCTTGGGGTATTTGGGTTGTTTTCACACCTAGTAACATATCATTATATTTCTTTGACCTCTCACTTTAACTTTCGTTTTGTCCTTCGATATTTTCCTTTTTCCTATTTTCAACATTCACACTTTCCTTTCTTATCTGTTTTTCGTTCATATATCCTCTCCGAAACGACTCTCCTTATACGACTTCCCTTTCTCTTTGTCTGTATTCAGTTACAATAATCAAAATAATAGGTTTAAGAAAAGATGAACCTAGCCCTTCAGACTCCATCTAATCATTATTGTTTAATGAGATGGCGCCTCGGTAAAATTGTATGCACAACTATCTTTATTATTAATATATAGTTTGGGTTTATGTACCATATATAATCGATAAAATTTCTTTATCACATCTCATGTATGGATAACTATGATAATGAAATATTGATGGGGAAGAGGAGAAAAAAGGAAAATAATATATTTATGGAAAAAAATAGAAACGATTATAGGAAAAACAACAGCTGACATTGCAAATACCAGTGGACTAAGTGATGAAATTCACTACAAAGGTCTTGCAAAGCAGGAAACTGCAAACAATGGTGTTAGTAAAGAAAAGTAATGAAGAGCTCTTAGTTCAATAGTTCATACATTTCCTAGTGCGACTTATGTCTAAAAATGCAGCAGTAAATCAAGATTAGTTTCATGGTTATAGCAATAAAATTTCATATTGAATGGTTCTGTTTCTGAATGATCGAGCGTAATTACAATAGCAATTTTATATAACGAAATAATGAAATAATGAATTAACGAAAGAATAATAACGCAAATACTGCATTTCATTCAGATTTTTACGCTACATGAATTACATTGTAATTTTAATAGGTTATCTTGTGGTCATTATAATATTAGAATTAGATTAGGCAGTTTCAGAAAAACTGGTGAGGTTCTTGTTAATGATTTTATTACGTGTTATATGAAGAATAATTTGGTGAAAATATTTGTTAATTTCATCTTTTTCTCAAGTTATTATTTGCGTATTATGTACGTAAATAACAGAATATTTTTTGCGTTCTAGTAGTTCAAGTACATAAATTATTCAAAAAGATTTATGTTGCATCTACAATTAGTAATCACAGCAAACTTTTAAATCTATTAAATGACTCACGATACAAATATTATTCAATGATTTTAGCTTTAGTTAATGTATGAAGTATAGACCATGTAGCCTACGCGTTAAGAAATTTATATTGCATTCCATATATAATAACATTGCCGTTTTATTAGTATCGTTATCTGTAGATCAGTGGCTTGAATTTCGCAGTTAGGTAACATATTACACCATGCAACTCCATAATGTATGTATATACACATTTTACGGTAGTATATACAGGATCACGCCTTATTTACTTATTACTTTCTGCTTACTTGCTTACCTACTTAAGACAGTCCATTTTGAGAGGGATGACGATTTCGTCTTTGAACCTTAGGGGTTGCCTTGGTAGCGCTGGCAGGCTCTCCCGTGGCTGAAATGGCCGATTTTGGAGGCACATGTCTGATTACATTGAGAGCAGCGAAGAGGGCTCCGACGAAGATGAGCTCATCTAGGATTTTGCTGACTTTCCTTGCGCTGTCTCCGCTTTTCTGTGAGCAGAAAGAGAGATCCCCTTTCGCCACGTGTCAGCGATGAGAGTGTCAAGGAGGAAGGGTGAGAGAGAGAGAGAGAGAGAGATCCTTTTCCAAGTAAGTTTTATCTTAATAATTATAATGCGCATTCTACTACTATTACTATCACTTCCCTGTCTATCACTTTCCTTCTCTTGTTCTTCATCCTTTCTGTTTTTCTCTCCCACCCTTTCTTTATACTTCTCTCCCTTTCATTGTTCCCTCTCACTCTCTCTCTCACTCTTAATCTTTGACCCTCTCGTCGCTGATACGTGACGAAAGGGGATCTCTGTTTCTGCCCACGGCCTTCCTATAGAAAAGACGTGTTTTTTCTGTCTCTGCTCTCATGCACGCCTATCTAGCCTTCATAAGGTCTATCAGTGCCAAGAAATTTGGTTTCCTGCCATCGACCCCCCCCCCCATTGTATTTAAAAATTTTGTTAAAAACATTAGTAAAAGAATTTCTAGCCCCTCCTCTGATAGGGACATTTTAATAGCGTTGCCCCAGTATATAATAAGGCACTAAAAGATGGTGGTTTTAACGAGGAAATAACCTATACACCTACCACCAGTCCAGTAATAAAGAAAATGAAACATAGAAATAGGAAAACTATCTGGTTCACACACCCCTACTCACCCGAAGTGACCTTTAATATAGGCAAGTATTTCTTGGCACTGATAGACACACACTTTCCAGTCAACTATAGTAATAGAAAGATCTTCAACAGACATAACTTAAAAATCATTTTCAGCTCAATTGCTAATTTTAAATATATAATCGCACACAACACAGAAAAGCCACAATATGAAACCAGCTGTTCATGCAGAGATAAACAGTTGTACCCGCTAAATGGAGCTTGCATGTCCGAAACCATCATTTATGAGGCCACTGTGGACTTTATATCCACTAAGGACACAGTTTCGATGAAGAAATACATGGGCCTTACAGAGGGTAACTTCATTTCTATTTCTTCGGGCACTGAAATAAAAGGAAAACGACCAAATCATCCAGTCATATATGGTCCTTAAAAGATAAAGTTGTTAGTTACAACATCCATTGTAAGATCTTAGCCAAGTGTAAACCTTACACCAGCGGCAGCGGAAGGTGCGGTCTATGTGATATGGAGAGATGACTCATCTGGAAAGGCAGCTTAGACCCCACCACATGTCTAAATTCAAGAACTGAACTTTTCGGATCATGTCCGCATGTGACTATAAATATTTGCTACGCTTTTGGTCTCCCCGTTTTAATGATAGGACTTGCTTTCTATATTGTGTCTATGTACAAGCTTTTTTTATCTCTCTATACTTTTAACTTAGATTCATTATATATTTTTTATATATATTTTTTATATATTTTTTTACATATTTATAGAGATAATGATTTGTATATTTTTCACACATATTTTTCTGTATTCTCCTTTCCACCCTCCTTTCCTTTTTTCCTGTGCATCTATAGACGAGTACATGTAACCTTATGTGCGCGCTTGTGGATGTGTGCCTGTGTGCGGGTACGTGCGCATATAGATGTATGTGTGTGTATGCGAAGATATGCGGATATATACGCGTTTTGCCCTTATAGCTTTTTCAGACTTGTTTCTGTATTTTGCTTCTAGCCCTGTTTTTTTCTTGAGCATTTGCGTATATTGACGTGTGTATGGACCTTTTTTGCGTGCGTGTATATGGGTGCGAGGGTGTTGTGCGAGCGTGTGTGTGAGTGTGCATACCCGTGTATGCGGGTATATATATATATATATATAT
>NC_068981.1:140145562-140147239 GCF_001194135.2 Octopus bimaculoides | reverse complement strand
GCGACGGTGGTTGAGTATATACATAGAGGCGCATGTACGTATTGGTGCGCTTTCACGAATGCTATGGACTTGTTTATTCCCTTTACTCACTCCCCTTACTTAGCGGTTTATAGCTCTTTTGTCTTAATAACGGTCAACCACACAGTAATTTCCCCTTGTTTAATGGTCATTTTCATAGGAATTTTCAATGGCCAGATAACTGACGAGATGGCGGCCTGGGTTTCCACTCCGGCATCCGAAACTCGGAGTTATATCATGGCTACCGAATGAGTTTCAAAGAGATAGAGAGAGGGAAATAAAGAGAGAGAAAGGGAGACAGAAAGAAAGACACAAACAAACAAATAAACAAATGAAAGCATGAAAGAAAAAGAGAGAGAAAGTGAGAAAGGACGAATGATAGATATTCCTGATATTTATTTTGTGTAAATTTGCTGAATTAACGAAAACTTCATCCACGTAAAGCTGAATCCACCAAAGTAATGTTAAGTAGCTTAACACTGAAGGAATCATTTGACTCTCACTACACACATGTGCCTCAGAACATCTTTTAGGTTCCATTAACACAAGGAACTATTACTATAACCTCTGCAAATCCGAATAAATATTTTAAATGGAACTTCAAATAATTAATACATTTCCAGTAATTGTTCATCCTAATTTCTTGTAAGCAGTGATCCTAATTCTTACTTGGTTGTATCTTATATCTGTTCTTAGTTTCATTACTCTATAATCCATTGGACTTAGTTCCGTCCACATACACCACATAATCGTCAAAGGTGACGACATTATTTTTGAACCAGCTTTTACATTCCTGTGTCATTTTAAACGTCTGATTAAAAATCATCCCCAACACTTTCAGTATCACTATCCGATCCTACTGTGTCAAGGAAATAACTTTCATTAAGTTTACTCTCACTATCAGGGTCAGAATGTGATGCGCAAGTTTCATCTTCAAGTTCTTCCAGAATGTCCACCAACTGACGAAGCATTCACTTCACTCACTACCCACTTCAGCTTCATGATTCCAACTTCCACCGTCCGTCGATGTCCTTCGTCTGGTATAGGTAACGCTTTGCAATGTTTGTGAGCTTCCATATCTTGGTCTGGAAGTTGTTAAACCGAATATGTTGCGCGAGGAAATTTCTACATGAGGCAATGAAGCGAGATGGAATTGCTTAAATTTTGTGAAATCATCCTTCTTACCGTTCTTTGCTTGTGAGGTTGTGAACCGCAATGTATTCAACTTTTTTGCCCTTTTGTTACAATGCAGCACACATGTGAACCTCTCCACTTCATTCATCATTCGTCGTCAACTTTCCAAGACACCCCTAACCTGGAGAACGCATTCTGGAATGATTCATCTGGTTCAACAACTTTCAGTCCATTCGCATTAAAGGCACTGGTACTATCGCACCCAGTAAAGGCATGATAAACCGGCAATGCAGAACAGTGAACAGGCATGGAAAACATAACCAGCCGGATCACATCGATAGAGCGTCGTATTCCAGTTTCAAACAGAATTAGAAGCCCTTCTCGGAATCTAGTATGGTGAAATAAGATGAAAAATGTCCGAATTGGGACTCCTCACTCAAACGGATTTGCATCCCCATTCTTTGGCATACATGCAATACAGGAACACATGAGTGTCAGTATTTTCCTGTGAAGATTCGAGAGAGT
>NC_068981.1:140135562-140140562 GCF_001194135.2 Octopus bimaculoides | reverse complement strand
CTTTGTTGTTCTTTCATTGCACAATAACATGTTTGTTGTTGCTGTTGTTGTCTTTCATGCTGATAATTCTGTTCTAGAGGTTTTGCTTATGATCAAAGACATTCTAGTGGAGAATATTGCATCCTTTTCAGGCAAATTAGTGGATCGTTATGGCATCGGATGAAATTCTTTGCATTCTGATTTCAAATCCTGCTGACTTTAGCTTTGCGTCTCATCTTTCTGTGATTGACAGAGTAAAGTCCATCTCTAGGTAAACCAGTACCCGTTTAACACGTCAGACAATATGGCTTGTATTACGTGGTTTTTAGTGTTCTGGGTTCCAATCGGCCATGGAATACTCATTGGTAGATTTACTCTGCTGCCATGCACTGCCCTACCGCCTTCAGTGGTGGATTCTACTCACTCACTTATAAGCTTCTACTCCAGGTTTCTGCTTTGAGGAAATATTTGCTCTCCTCTCCCTGTATCCTAACAGTCTCACAAACCCTGGAAAAATACATGGACATCGGTCTTTCAATTGGTTAAGCATTAACAAGTACAAGATTAAATTTTTAAGATTTGATCTTTATTCTATTTTGGGTCAGAATGGATAAGGAAAAAATATGATTGTGTCTTCACTGCACTTACTAACTTCATTCTTCATTATTTTTTCTTAAAACTTCTAGTATGACGTTTTCCAATTTGTTCCACAAATGCACCATTTTAAATTTGAGTTCCCAAACCTTACTAAGTGTAATTATATCCACATATTAATCTGTTCTAAGCCCGTTTACTGCATATAACGATGTTTCTAATTATTTATTAACAGCGTCGGTCAAGTTGCGGTCATCAATGTATAAAATATGTTTGATCTTACTTTGGCCTTTTTTTCGGCAGTTAGAAATATCAACAATAAGCAAAATGGAATAAGAAGATAGTACCTCTAGATTATAAGAAGATAGTACCTCTTCCAACAGAGGTGGTGCTGTTTATTTGATTATTAATCCATTTCTTTCAGCCTCTAGAATTGTGTTTCATTAATTAATAACATACACGTTTGGTAATTTAACTCATATATACGAGTGACTAGAATCTCTGGGAACTTATGGATTATGTTTCCACAATCTGGGTCAGAGAGGCACTGTCAAGGGAACTGCTAATCAATCCTTGCCAAGCTAAGGCCTTTACAACTTTTTTAGTCTATGACTTTCTTGTGTCCATCCTGAATTACTTTTGCTATGAAATGAATCTGTAGCATTGAATATTGTTGCAATTTCTTAGTTAAATTTTATGCTTACTATTCTATGCGTCCACAGTAAGGTTTCGGTATTTCAAACCATTTTTCACCCTTAGATTAATGATATATTCATAATTTACATTACTCTATTCACGTCCATTTTAATCACTAGTAAATCTAGCAATCTACGATGGAATCATGACGGTGGAAAGCCGCAACAGCAGTATGTATTGAGAAATGTGTAAATGGGCTTGATAGATTACTAAATGATGGCTTACAGAAATCACATAATTGTTGTTGATACAACATTCTATTGTAGCTACGTGACGTGTGTGTTTGCGACTAGGTGACATGTGATGACGATTCACTCCCGGACTGAAATAGATTCCCAGCCTCTGCATCATGAATGGCTATGTCAACCACACCTAACGAAAGCCAGAGTTTCCATCGACCACTACATAAAAAGTATTACGAAAAAATGTTATTTAGATATACATTTATTTTAATATTTAAACTATTTTATGCTTATTTATACTCTTATACATTAAAAGATCAAAGATTCCCTTATTTAAATTATGAATCATATTACTTTCGATAATATCAATGTGATTACAAAACTTCTTTGTAAGCGATATTTTCTGTTTATACGATGCTAATTTTTAAATTACTGGAGTCCACTGCTCTACTCATAGTATAACTGGCCGTGTGTAAAAATCATAATGGGTAAAAATACACCTACACTATCTAAAGTCTGACCCTGTGCCTTGTTCGCTGTGAATTCGCGAGCGGAATCTTTAGAGTTGCAAAACATCAAATTAAGACTTACTTCTCGCCGTTCTATACAAATAATGTCTGGATGTTCTGGTAACATAGTTTATTTTCATTGACAAATCTGAGACGTAAACGACGGCCGCTTCGATTAGCCGTTTCGAATCCTGCTTGAGACTGACACACTTCAATAACGACTAAATAATCACACACACTTTTTCCATTTTATTTTCGTCCTCGTGACCCCTTCGTATAGTTCGTGGCGATGGGCCACGAACTATACGAACTAAAGTCTAGAGTTACCTGTGTTCAGTGAATTTTTTATAAAAATGCCAAAAGAAATTTATCAATTCAAATAATCATACTGTCTAAAACTTCAAATTCACGAACTATACGTTGGAGCGGGATATTTAGATTAAATCCTCCATCGCCGGAGAATTTTAACAAAAAAAAAATACAAAACTCAATATCCACTAAATAATTATACTTTTTCACCTATTTTTCGCTAAAAAGCTTCCAGCCGTTTGACCGTGAAGAGGTAACAGACATACGGACAGTCTCACGGACAAACAGACGAACATAACACCCATTATAGTAAGATGTTAGTGTTTGGATAGTTCTACTTCGGTGGCTACGAGTCGACTGTTCGATAAGTATTCTAAGGCACCTGTGTGTGTGGATGTGTGTATATGTACTACTGTCATATTCGATTTCTCTTCCTTACAAGTATTCTCATAGCTTGGTTTCCATTTTCATTTTGTAGTTTTTGTTCGATATTTGTGAGTAATTTCTTTTACGTGTACTAGTTTGATATTTTGTTAAATTTTATTATTTTTACTATATATTTGTTTTTGATGTAGTCTTGATGCATTACAACATGTAGCTTACTTGTGTTTTAAAAACAATATTCACTTTTAGTTCAGACGTATCTAGTGCAGTGCATGAAAGTATTGTAAAAACATAGCACCAGGTATTAAGCTATATATGTTGCGTATCCCCAAGTATCCATGAATATTTTTCATTTAACATTCGTTATATTAATTGATACTTCTGATTTTTTTAAGATCTCAGAATGCAATTTGAGAGAGATTTGACTGCTTCTTGTTAGGAAGTCAGGCGGCACCTTACAGATTCTCTCATGCGCAATCGCTTGTTCAACAATTTTAATTTATCACTTAAGTTCAAATTCCAAAATACTTGGCTCTATACTGACTTCTCATCAATAGTATAAACCTGAGAAATGTACTCTGTTTTACTTCACGGATAGAATCTTCATCTAAATGCATGGGTTTGGTCTAATATATAAAAAAAAACAAATGTTATATTGGTGTTACTACTGCTACTGTTGTTTTATCTTTGACATTTATCTTGCTATCGTTATTATTATTATTATTACTATTAATATTATTAATATTATTATTATTATTATTATTATTATTATTATTATTATTATTATCATCAATATTATCATTATTATTATTATTATTATTATTATTATCATTATTATTATTATTATTATTATTATTATTGTTGTTGTTGTTGTTGTTGTTGTTATTTATAGCATGAACTAAATGGGCTTATAATTAGTAGTCGGTGTTGATTTTGTTTAGACTCGAGGTCAAATTCCATCTTATCATAAAAGGTATTCAATGTTTGATCATCCCAACTTTATGAGGTGATGCAGACGTATAGTAATAGGAAGTATTGTAGTGATATCAACAGATCAAATAGTAGTAGTAGTAGTAGTAGCAACAGCAACAGCAGCAGCAGTAGTAGTAGTAGTAGTAGTACTAGTTGTAGTAGTAGTAGTAGTGGTGGTGGTGGTGGTGGTGGTGGTAGTAGTAGTAGTAGTAGTAGTAGTAGTAGTAACATGATGTTAATGTATTTCATATACTAGAATGCACATCCTACAGCTACAATTTTAATATTCGCGCAAGGTGCATGATTTCTAATGGCTTGTACACACTTTCACACATTTTAATACACACACACACACGCACACAGGAACACACACACACATACACGCACACACACGCACGCACAAACACGCGCACGACCACCCACCCACCGACATACATATACATACACACATACATACATACATACATACATACATACATACATATATATATACATAATACATACATACAGGTACAGATATTCCTGTGATTAAAGATGTGAGATGTAGAAATAGAAAAAAGAATTGCGAATGCATATGTAAACGAGATTTAAAAGGAAGTTGAATATTAAAGATTGAGTTAAATTTCAAAGTAGAATGTACATTTACGTCATCAAGAATTAAATATGTATACTTATATATTCATCATTATTTTATACTTTAACTCATCTGAACTTAGACACCTGTCTTGTTTTATATTTAAAAAGAAAAAAAATCAAATTTAACAAGGTATTCACCCGCTTTAGCTGCTTGCATTATTTCAATTAAATTTGATTCACAAAATATCAAATATCCCTAGCAACATCTGATTAATACAATAGTTAAATAATTTTTTTCTTGAATCACGTCTAATAATATAATAAAATATAATAAGATTTTGTCAAAGATTAGAATTGGTTTCATTAACGCCAGACACCTAATTGCAATGTTGAGATGTTTAAATATGAAAGATTTAAAAATACGAAATGTTTTCTAAGTGCAGTAGTTATTACCGCATTAATGTTCAGTTGGAAATGTGAAATATTAGAGACTTAAAGAGTGTATGAGTGAATAAATAACTTTATGAAAAGTGTTTAGTATCCCTTGAATAAATAACTCTTGGAACAAAACGTCCATATAATGGAACTTTTAAGCACATGTTTACAGGTGATTATTAACTCTTCATTCAGTTAGCCTTTATTGAAAGAGGAGCCACATTGCCGGATATGTAAAGAAGAATATATCAGATTGAATGGCTGGTCTGTCGCTTTTCTTTTCCCCGACAACATTACTAATGTAAATAAATGGAGTTGAAGAAATATATACATACATCCATATATATATATATATATATATATA
>NC_068981.1:140131508-140134836 GCF_001194135.2 Octopus bimaculoides | reverse complement strand
ATATATATATATATATATATATATATATATATATATATATACATATATATATTCACCCATTCGCTACAGTTAAGTTGTGTTGTTGGAGAAGCGTCATTTATTTCCAAATTAATTATTCCAGTTATTGATATGCATTAAATGCCTCCCAGATAATGCATGCAATGCATAATAATGTGTATGAACATTTTGAAAATATCTGCCAGTCGCTTATGTAATATGTTTAATGATTTTGCTACTAAAAATATTAGTGTTTAGTTTTTTTCTGACTAGGTTGTATGATATGTTTGTTAGGCTAATATACTTCCCTTTACGAAATGTGTAGCAGCGTACGTGTAGTTCAATAGTTTCTAAGAACGGATATTTAAACAGGAAGGGTGCGGAAGAAATTAATTGCTTTCTATGCTGACCACAAACATCAGCACAATAATTAGGTTTTCAGGAGAGAAGAAATGGGAGCATGTGACGTAGACTACATTTCTTAAAATGTGTTAGTGTTATAAGCGATTTTGAAATTGCGACGACACGAAATCCAAATTGCGGTTACAGGATTCTGCCTGTTGAGTATATAACGATCAACATTATATACACCTATCCCATCACCAATATATTCAATTACTGTTGTAGCCTTAAGCTTACGTAGAATATCCAAGATGATGCCAGGGAAAGTTAAAGTGGCAATACATAGAACATTACTTGAGAATCGAAGCAGCCAGTTAGTGCGAAATTCATTTTAATATAGTAGATTTTGAGGGAAATAAGACAAATTATATAGACCTATGGGGAAATGCATACGATTATTGAAGCTGCGTCAGTGCAATGAAGTTTTGTCAGTTGTCTCCAAGGCAGTGATTATATACAAACACGTGACACAAGAAGTCCGAGATATACACAAGAGTAGGATATTAAGAACACAAATGCGGGAAGATAAACGTTCAGTCAAATTTTAAAAACTGCTGAGCTGAGTTTGCATTTTACTATTTTACAATTAATAATTATTGTAAGGACCATGTATTTCGGTTGTATGGGAAAAATCAATGCTTAATATAACTTTCGAAAGCCTTGTACAATTTCAACCATTTTTAACAAGTGAGAAATTTTAACTTAATCTCAATACCGCATAATAACTCTCTCAATGATTTCGCATAAGAGTATGCAACTTGGAACAACAGCAGCACAATTTTAAATGATGCTACAAACATCAAAACAGACGTCTGTTTGATAAATATATGAAACGTTACTTCAGTGCATAGCTACTTAGGTTTAATATACATAGACGTAGGGTTCGGTTGTATATTTAGAGTATGAAATGACGTTGATATATCTATCAGATATTGTTTAAGACTGTAATGTCATAGCCCAGGGAGTGACCCGCTGCAATGTTATACAAAATATGACAATGTGACTAATGATGTAATTAAGATGTTTGCAACTTTACAAAGTAATCTCGTAATTCATGGTACTGCGTAATCATTTGTCAGTTCAATTCCATAGCAGATTTGAGGTGACAAGTGCCTTATGAGTGGAATTTCAGAGTTAAAATGTGTGTAGAAGACGCGATAATATATAGTATTCTTATACAAGAATACTGTTGACAGTAAATTCGAAGGTTCGGATAGTCTACAATATTCTTGTATGAGACGAATAAATTTGTACTCTACACAACTATAGATTATCCCATCAGATAAAAGAAAATTATTTTTATAATTAAACAGGAAAAACATTTATATAGATATATTTTATATATACACATATATATATATATACATATGTGTGTGTGTGTGTGCGTGTGTGCATGTGTTTGTGTTTCTCCCCACCCCCATCGCTTGGGAAACGATGTTGGTATGTTTAGGTCTCCGTAGATTAGCGGTTCGGCAAAAGAGAGCAACAGAATAGATACTAGGCTTACAATGAATGGGGTCGATTTCTGTGATTAAAATACCATTAAGGTGGTACTCAAATGGCTGAAGCAAATAAAAGAATATATATATATATATATATATATATATATATATATATATATATATATCATGGTAATGTGTCGTAAGTCCAAAACGAAGCTTTTTCCAGAAAACGAAAAAATAATGGTTTCGCATTCCATTTCTTTTTACATTAACAACACTTTCAGCTAGGCAATAATACTTTATTGGATGCATAAAAACATAACTCTGTGCATGTATGATATTTTCAGTTAGAAATACTCTTTCAAAACTGTCTATGTGTGACTTACTATAATTTTGAAAAATGCTAAACCTTTGTACTACACTCTGACAATTTTCATGTTGGCATCTGAAGCAGCTGGAGATACGATAGTTCAACGAAAAAAACGGCTATTGCAAGCAAAATTAAATATGGAAAACAAACGCATTTGGCCAAATTTGGGCATACCACAGTTTAACAAAATATCAGCATACAGTTTACATAGTCTTAATATATTTCGAATGATACAGTATTGTGGTAGTCGACCGGTCTCGCGGTTTGCTAATCATGACATTGAAATTATTGAGATTCTGTATTTTCTTAAGACGTTTTGAGTCCTTGTTCATGTATGAACGTTTGTGAATGAAACGGTAAGTAGAAAATGTAAGAGAGGTAAGGGGTGAATGTCATTATTCCGGACAGGGGAGGTAATTAATCATTTTTTGAAGTGGGGAATATTAACATAACATGAGCTTAAGTAGAGAGATGAAATATGTTGTGATGGATATGCGATCATGAATTAGAGTATATACTGAGACCAAAATTGGTTATGCGTTCATGTTTAGGCGTGTTCTGTATTTTTCGATGCATATATTTTCTTCATTTAAGCGTACGTTTACAGAAAGTATTCCCTTGCGCTGGTAGATGGAGAAGACCATAAAATTGTTTGGAGACTCCCAGCACATATCCCTATGTATTCACGTAAAGGCATCTGTCTATACCTTGGGAAATGGATATGTTCCTTATGCAGTGTGATTCTCCGTCTGAGTGACTTACTTGTCTGTCCTATATATGTGTATCCACAACGTTAATAAGATATAACGTAAATTAGATTCTTAGTTGCACAAGTGTAGTTGATTTTAACAGTGAACCTTTCTCCTTGTTTGAAGTGGAATTCTGAACCTTCAAGTTGTGTTATGGCATGTTCCACAGCTTGGACGTAAGCATTTTTTTTATTATTGGTTTCGGTGTTGTTATGTATAGCTTTTGCATTTGTCAGTAGCCTTTTCAGTGGTCTGGGTTGCTACATATATATATATATATATGTGTGTGTGTGTGTGTGTGTGTGTGTGTGTATGTGTATGTGTGTGTATGTGTGTTTATGTGTGTGTGTGTGTGTGTGTGCGTGTAG
>NC_068981.1:140125656-140130949 GCF_001194135.2 Octopus bimaculoides | reverse complement strand
ATATATATATATATATATATATATATATTAATATAAACATATATATATATATATATTAGTTGAATAAAGTAAGAACGTAGTCTGGTTTTCGTGCTTTGTATTATAGCATTTTAACAAAATTAGCTCTTTCATACATAGTTTACTCATGAGATTTCAGATATGATTAACTGACAGTTGAGTTCTTGACAACTTTATTACCTTTTAGAACGCTCCAACCAGCTGAATTTTTAGGATACATTTCTGATCAATCTGCATGCTCTGAAACATCACGGTTTGCCAGGCGTAACGATATTCTGTAACTTAGTTATATCTATCAATCCACATCATTAACTGGTTGTTATATTATTACTGTTATTTCCGTTCAGAGCGTGTTTGAGCATTTTAATAAACCGTTTTCCTTTTATCTTTCTTTCAACCTCACTTCCGTCATCTAGTTTGTGGAATGGAAATATTAGAAGCATTTTCTGACCACATGTCTCTATATGTTCGCTCATTGAAATTTGGCGAATATTGGTGTTCCAGATTTGTTGTCTGTGGACTCGTGAGCGTTCAGGTAATGCATTCCCTTCTCACCTATATATAATTCCTCGCAATTCGGGCATTTAATGCAGCTGATCAAATTTCTGCTTTTGCAGTTCACATCTGCATTTGCGAAAATCTGTGCATTCTTCGTTCTAATGGATCTAGCCGTATGCATGTATTGACACGTTCCATATCTGTTATCATTAGATATTCTAAACATTCAGTTGGTTGGAACGTTCTAAGACGTACTGAAGCTGTTAAGAACTCAAATGTCAGTTAAATACATTTGAAATCTCATAAGTACACTATGTATCAAAGCGCTAATTTTGTTAACATACCACAAAAAAAACGTGAAAACCGAACTGTTTTAACTTTATACAACTAATATATTACTCTGCGCATTCGCACAATTTCGAAACAAAATATATATGTGTGTGTGTGTGTGTGTGTGTGTGTGTGTGTGTGTGTGTGTGTGTGTGTGTGTGTGTGTGTGTGTGTGTGTGTGTGTGTGTGTGTGTGCGTGCGTGCGTGTGTGTATGGATGTGTGTGCGTGCGTGCGCGCGCGCGTGCGTGCGTGCGTGCGTGCGTGCATGAATGCCAGGTCACATTTAGTGCTGCTGATAATATGTAACCGAATACATGTCGCATGGTCGGGGCCGTTGGTGACTAAACCAGTGACCCTACGAAGCCTGCTTGGTATGGAGGATGGGTTTCGTTAGACACCTTGCAAGACGGAAACAGTAGAGTCAACGGCCATCCAACAGCTAGCAATGGAACCCCCAGTTTTTGTTTAACTATCACACAATGAGAAGGAAATGTCAAAATAATACCCGTTTCATTGCGTAGCCTGAAATCTTCCTCTTCTTTGTTTCTGGATTACTTGGCTTTCTGGGTGAGTCTTAGCAGTGTTGCAGAAGCTGTTATTGATTTTTAAAGTTAAGCACAGACATTACTAACAGCAATATTTTATTCTCGATATTATCTTTAATATCTAGAATAAGATAATTTGTCAGTGCTGGTCATAATCGTGTACGAGTTGACAGCTAACATGTCTGAATGCATATATGTATGAAATCGGTCACACTAAACGTACGTGTCGTTTAAGTATTTGAGAGCGGAGAGAGATCAAACATAACTGCCTTCCTTCAGAAAAACCAACTCCTTTATTCCAATTAACATGGTTTTCCTGGTCCCCTAACATAGGACTTCCATCACTGATAGCATTCTAAATGCTTTGCGAAAGATCTTTCAGCAAATACGTCATTTACCTTGACTTAAATAACACTTTTGATAGAGTCGATTACAAGGTATTGCTTGGGATTTTAGCCAACATCGTCGCCAGTGGTACGCTGCTGCAGTTGATTAAATGTTTCTTGACAACGACAATCCATCATGTTGTCATCAATGGAATTTACTCAAGAAAAGTTAAAAGCATATATAATGTACTATGGGGAACTGTACTAGGTGCACTAAGGTATGTAATATGCCCCGACCATGGTCAAATAGCAATCTTTCTAGAGTATTCTAAATTCCAGAAAGTCATTAAGGGAGTATATGACCGAAATGAACTTCAATCTGATCTTATGTACGACAAAAAGAGACTTCAGAAACAATTACGTCAATCGCCATTCTTTCTTCAAGCACGCAGAGAAAAAGAAAAGTACAGTGTTAGCGAGCCACAGTACATACCATCAAGTGAAGCAGCATAGTGAGATCTAAGACATACATTAATGAATCAAAACAGTGTATGCTCAGTGCAACCGAAAGAACCCATTTTCTTATGAAATCGAAGAACTGCATTGACCTTCTAAACCCGAAATTAGAGAGTTTTACAAGTTGTATCTCTCTCAACAGGTTCCTGTTGCCGAACTTGAAAGCACCCCATCATCGGATTATACACCCTTTTTAACGCAAATTGGCCTTATTTTTCCATATTCGGCTAACCCATTTAGGTGTAGATATTTTTTTTCACAGGTAAACACGCAAAATTACCAAGATTCTTCATTTAACGGACTAAAGCGGCACTATAAATATTTTACTAAAACTTTTCTTGTTTTATTTTCACGTTCCCTCACATAAAAGACCATGTCTTCCGTGTAGCAATATCATACGGGCTTAATCAAATTGAACAATGCACTACGTTGGCCCATCAGGTTACTGTACTATCAGAGTATGAAACTTGACGTAGCATGGAACGTTTAACACTTGATTTCTTTAAAGGACATTTATCTGAAGCTGGGTTGATCATATCTACAAACGCCCAGTACTAGTACACTTGTGTGCGTGTGTGAGGTGGGGGTACGAGCATGTGAGTATGAATTCTTATACACGTACATCAGCCAACGAGTTTTAATAACTGATGGTCCGACATCTTTAATCTGGATAAATTACGAGGTGAAAATTGAAATTCCAGACACTACCACTCTAGTTCACAGCACGACCGCAGATTGTTTACCTTGTGTTTACATATAAGAGACCCTCTGCTTTTTTTTTAATGAAAGATAACCGTAGCTACAAGTAACAGGGCTGAGAGTGTAAGTAGAAGTCAAGCTTTAAACATCAGTTCACATAGATGGAAGATAAAATTATAATGTTCATGGTACTCTAGCGCATGGGTGGTATATAATTAATAGGTCAGAAATATTTTGATGAATTATTGTTAGGTGCCCACGAATGTGGCGAGCTGGCAGAATACTTACCACACTGGGCAAAATGTTTAGCGGCATGATCGTCCGCTTTTTCGTTTTGACTTCAAATATTGCCGTGGTCGACTTTGCCTTTCATCCCTCGAGAACGATAAAATAAGTACCAGCGAAACCCTCCCCAAAATGCTGGCTTTGTGCCAAAATTCGAAACCATTATGAGGTAACCACGGACTGCAGATGATCAGGTAAAACGATTAATCCATCGAGGTTTTAGAACCAAGGATACTGTAAAATCGGTGATGTACCTGTAAATAATCAAACATTTACCGAATAAACGACGTAATACATAAAAATACGTTGGATATACTCAGTACTAGTGATACAAACATCCTTGTCATTCTCACCTTCGGAAATAACAATTAACTGATAATTGTTCCATCGAAAATTTATAAATAATGACGGGATTATTCAACAAATGCATATACTATAAAACAGAAAAAATGTAGGATGGTTGTGTAATGTATTTCAAAAATATTCTTCACAAAATGGTATTATGCAAATACAATATATGTGCGAATAAAAATATTTTTGTGCAAATATAAATATTCGTCAGAAAATAGTTTGTTCAAATCCTAAGTTTTATAGTATTTGCATAACGTTATCAGTAGCTAGTTTTCCATAACTAATTTTGAAACAAATATAAATAACAGGCTAAGCAGAAAATAGAATGGAATAACAAAATGAGTTGAGAAATGGAAATTAAATTAATATAATTGATTTTTCTGCCAGAGAATTACGAATGAATAAGTGAGATAGAATATCAGAAAGCCGTATCTAGCCTTTTATCGTCTCCAGGAGGGAAATACTGTATGATATATTGCTGCAATGTTAGGCGCATATTGTTTATCGCAAACGGCTATAAATTTTTGCATATATGTTTATGTATAGAGTTATATGTACACACACACATACACGTGTATGTGTGTGTACAAACATATGCATATATATTCGCGTATATGCACACACACAAGGATATATATGTAACCATGTATTTTTATGTGTGATTATATGTACATATGCATGCATGTATGTATGTGTATGTATTTATGTCACCTCAAAATTCAGTCTGGCGTCTTCGGATACTCAGTAAAGAGCATACCCTGAAACAGGTATGGGCAACTTTTTGAGAAGCGGGCCATATGGGACATGACTTGGAAACAGTCTGGCTTCATACTAAAACAAACATTCAAGGTAACTTTTCTAAAAGCGTGCCATTAAAATATCCAGAAGGCCGCAATTTTCCTCTGACTGCTCTATTGTAAGTCGCAGATATACCTGAAGATGAATAACCGCTCCTGAGAAGCTAATTGTTTGACACTGCCCCAAGTCAGCCACAACTCAAAGCATTCAATATAGAGACGTGTACAAAGTTTGACTCCAGACTACATACTCCATCGTGAATAGGGGCACATAATCGAAAGAACGATCGAAGGTCACATGCATGATGCTGTCTAGAATGACACTCACTTGAAACATGCTCCGATACGCCATTCAAATCTGATTGTGAGTATGGTCAGCGTTTTTGTAATGCGTCACAAACCGACAACTTTGTAGCACCCGTTGCATGGGTAACATTTAAGATAACACTAACAAAGAGACATTGTTAGTTTGCCAAATTACCAAAGAGAAGCAAAGTTCATTGTTATAAACTATTGGAGATCCAGTGTTACAGTTATTCGATCTACAGAATACTATTTTGTGTGGGTGACTTCGGAATACTACCTTAACCACAGGTAAATAGCAGGGATCAACCTATAATCCATAGCGGTCTTTCAAGGTGCTTATTCACCGAGCTGAGTATAATGACATCGCGGTGAGGTATTGTTGGATATATGTTATCCTTATAACATAATTTGGTAATTTGGCAGATATATATATCTATATATATATATATATATATATATGCGTACACTTGCATATTTATGTATATTTCAAGTCACTCATTGGGTTATTGGTAATAGGTAATCAGGTGCAACAAGTTTCATTTGTTATTCGTCACAACTTGTTGCAACTGATTACCTATACCAATAACCCAATGAGTGACTTGAAATATACATAAATATGTA
>NC_068981.1:140119552-140125623 GCF_001194135.2 Octopus bimaculoides | reverse complement strand
GATACACTCATACACTTATATATATATACAAGGCGGTATCAAAAAGTTCCCGGTCGCCTCCTGTAGAGCGCCAAAAGATGGCTGCAAAAGTTTGCGTGTGCAGTGAGGGCTAGCAGTGAACTTCATGAGGCAGTGTGCCGAGTGACATTGCTGTGTTTACTTCGTAAATTGTGTAATTTGTGTTTTTGTGATCATGTGTATGCTGTAATCTGCCATATTTTTCAGGGACAGGAAGTGGGAACAAAAAGGCAACGTAAAATTTGGCGTTGAAGTTGGGAAATCTGTTACAGAGACATTGAGTCGCCACAACGGAAAAGCCCTTCATCTCCACGACCAGTGGGGCACAGCAGAGTTGCAGCTCAACCGAACACACTAAACATTGTTTTGACATCCGCGGTATTGTGCGTTGAGAATTAATCCCCCAGGGGCAAACTGCCAATCGAGAGTTCTACAGCAATGTTTTGAAGCGTTTGAGGGAGGATATTTGGCGAAAGCAACCAGATCTGTGGAGCACAAAGATCTGGATTCTTCAAGACAACAATGCACCCTGTCACCGAGCTCTCCTCACTCGTTAGTTTCTTGTCAAAAGAATTGTATCGCTTCCACACCCGCCCTATTCGCAAAATTCAGCACCGGCGGGCTTCAATTTCTTCTCCATGATGAAAATGTAACTCAATGGTCACCCATTTAACACCGTTATCGAGGTCAAGAGCGCATTACAGACGGTCCTGGAGTCGCTTACGGAAAACGATTTCCATGCCGGATTCCAAAAGTGACAGGAACGCTGGGACCGATGTACTGCCGTGCAAGGTGACTATTTCGAAGGAGAGGATGTTAAAACTTTCGTAAGTCAGCACCATTTGAGCGTGATCGTTACCAGCGTTGCCTTACTGGTATTCGTGCTGGTGGCACATGAAAAAACATTCGAGCGAGGTCGTTGCCAGTGCCGCCTGACAGGCTCCTGTGAATGTGGCACGTAAAAAACACCATTTGAGCGTGACCGTTGCCAGTACCGCCTGAGTGGCCCTCGTGCCGGTGGCACGTAAAAGCACTCACTACACTCTCGGAGTATTATTATTATTATTGTTCAGTAGTTTTATTTTTATAACGTGCTTTTAGTTCACCACCGAGCGCAGCTCTGTGTGCCATGGGTATGTGCTGTGGTTTGCTGTTATTATTATTATTATTATTATTATTATTATTATTATTATTATTATTATTATTATTATTATTATTATTATTCAGTAGTTTTATTTTTATAACGTGCTTTCACTTCACTACCGGGCGCAGCTCTGTGCGCCTTGGGTATGTGCTGTGGTTTGCTGTGGTGCTCTTATGTTTACTGTATTGAAAGTGTTTTGCGTAGAATGTGTGCAGTACCCAGTCGTGCAATTTTCTGTATGTTATATATATTTGTAAGTCCTGGTGTTTTTGTTATGTATTTGTCTGAATATTTTTTTATTATACCTAAGGCACCTACTATGATAGGAATTGTTTCTGTTTTTAGATTCCACATTCGAGTTATCTCTATTTCCAGGTCTTTGTATTTTGAAAGTTTTTCCATTTCTTTTAGAGAAACGTTGTCATCTGCTGGTATTGATACATCAATTAGAAAGCATTTTTTTCTTCATGATCTTATTATTATTATTATTATTATTATTGTTATTATTATTATTATTATTATTATTATTATTATTATTATTATTATTATTATTATTATTTAAAACAGTTTGCTTCAGCCACATGCAAATTAAAATTCCGTACGCTTGTTAGAGGACCCTAGGTTATTAAGTAGAGAGTGAATAAAGGGAAGTGTATATGGATGAATATGCGCATCCTAATGGCTGAGTTCCAGAGACCTCTGACACAACCATTATTCTTTGTCAGGCCCCGCGGTATCGTACTGCAACTAAACACACATCATACTCCTAACATCTAGTTCTCAATAACACCAAAATCATGTAAACCTGGGTAAAAACTACTAATGGTAAACAGTCTACGATTTTGATTAACTGAAAGTTGTATTCTTTAGACCACTTACTGTTATGTTGTCCATTCTAGTATAATTTCTCGTAGGATGGCGTTACATATATCAAAAGGAAGATCTGTAACACATTATACCACATGCTACATAATATCCTGATAGAAGATACTAGTGAGTAATAGTCACATATTCTAAAATTTCTCATAAACATAAACGACTAACCACAGAAGCCGTGTACGTACCGAAACAGTGCCAAAATAACACACAAAGTACTCACACGAAAATTTTCAAAATATGAAAACCAAAACCGCGCACCATATGTCACTAATAGTAACAGCAACATCTATTCGGTTTAACCACTAAACAGAATTGCCTTACAGGTAACATTATCTATAGTGAAACTGCAACTACGAACACCACAATACTAACTACCGCGACATTTATAGGATTAAAAGCAAAGCGATTCAAAACACGGTAAACCAGTACGCGCATATTATTTTGCAAACCAAACATGAAAACTACACTTCATTATCTAAACGCATATGGGTATTAATATTATAGAAACTCCATTAAGTCGTTAATTGAAAAGAGTCATTCCGTGTACAGCCTTACCGATCGAACACCAAACCTTAGAATCCCTGCACTATAGAATTATAACAAATGAAGACTCACACATTATTACACAAATTAAGACACACATACTCAAACAAAACTCCGAGTTACTCTCTTCCTGCAAACATCAAATCTTCAGAACTACAAGACTTTTCAGATCTATAAATCTATTCAAAATCTAAACATGGCAATCTCTCATGCACATTCATCCTTTCCTTACCATAGAAAATACATCTGTAGCTTACTCCTACGTTTATCTTTGTATATATGTATATGTAAACATATCTTTATGTATGCCTACGGATATGCGCATATAAATATGTATGTGTTTGTCTGTATTGGGTGTGTGTATGTCTGTGCGTGTGTATGTATAAAATACCTTCAGAATAAGCTAAATTTAAAATTTCTTAAAAGATATCTACTAACACCTATATGATTTCAAACTTATGTCTGACTTATAGGGTACGGCCGGCTGATTTATCTTTAGATATTCTTTTATGCAACTTAAAACACAAAATCTGCAATTTCTATGCAAATAACATCGTGATGTGAATTTGACATATCCGATTATTCCCTAAACAATAATAAAATACACTATCAAATAGGAAAAATTTCTTCGCCATAAATTTATAACAACTCACATTCAGTAAACATATTCTTTATATTATCCTCACCCACTTCCCTACACAACTACTTCTCCGATCTATGTATGACACATCCAGTTATCAATTATATTGCACTATCTATCCCCCCAAAGGATTTTCTAAACAATAAATACGCCATAAACATCCCTTGTAAAGACTTAAAGCAGTTTACTGGAGGCGAGCAAAGCGAACTTTCGAAGTTACTGTCAACCTTCCCTTTGTAGAATTGATAATTTATATTAAATTTTTCTATCCCCTGTACATTTTATAAGTATTCTGTAAAAACAACTGTTTCAAAATTTGTGTTTTATTGTTCTATAAATCGTTGGCATTAAAAATTTGTATTCTCGAACTACTGCTTCATAACTTTTTAAGGAGATGCATAAATGACACGACATATACAATCAAATATATTTCATAACATAAATCTCTCCTCGGTTTGTTCTGTGTTTTAAGATTAAATATATCATACTCATCTAATGTCAGGGAATTCAATTTCACTTACGACAAATGATATTACTTGTTGCATTTAGTATTTGACAAACGTAGAAGGAAATTTTATGGAAGGTAACGAAACATTAATTACAAATTTGTTTGATATATTAACTTTGAAAAGTATAAATCTAATTCAATAGGGCACGGAAATTAGGTTAGGTAAATTTTGCTTCTCTTCTTCAGAATTTATCCTATTCTACATCTAAGATTCAAATTGTGCATTAGATAAGCGTTATATATTCAATTAGAGATTACAGTATATATAAGATTGCATATTCTGATGAAATGATTTGCTATTCCGCTGGAAAACTCCAATAAACTTGATGTTTATGCGGATTGTCAGCGATTTGAAATATACATAGTTGCCTAAATATCTGGCCTAATGAAAATTTAGTTGCATGAGTAAAAGTCAAATCTTAGAGAGAAAATTCGCATGAATATAGATACTTAATTTAATGACCACTACCGAAAGACGAAATTCACTCTCGAGCTCTTTCAAATACGCGCGCGCGTGCTCACACACACACACACACACACACACACACACACACACACACACACACACACACACGGAGTTTTATTATAATTATTGGGCTGAGAAGCTGTCCCGGAATAGTCGGGAAAAGGTCGTGAATGCCTCATCGCTTGTGTTATCATTTATCGTCTGACTGCCGCGGATGACGAAAAGACCGAGATTGGACGCCTGGCACCTAGAATGTCCTCCGGCGCACACAGCCCTCAGCTGTTCGAGCAATGGGATCGGTGTATGTCCCGCTTTAGAAATTTATAGAGTATTAGTGGCGGGGAAGAGCGAGACGCTTTCGGGGAGACTGGGTGCCGACGAAAATAAACTGGCTAGTCTGATTCTGTGACAGTGGACAGCAGACTGTTGTGAGAGGTCTTACAAGGTCGCTTCCCACACATTATAAGCTTTTATACTTGGTTGTTAATTATCGTAGAAGAGATTAAACATCAAAGCACCAATCTCAACCCCGCACCCAAATAGAGCAGCTTTTTGGCCTTGCTCTGCCCTCATTTCAGTTCCAGTTTCTCCAACATATTTTGCCGAACTTGGCTGCTAGTTCTCTGAGGGACCCTACAATTACTGGGATAATAATTACTCTCCTGATTGCCCACATTCTTGCAATTTTATCTTTTAGGAGTCTGTATTTTAAAATCTTTTTCAGCTCTTTGTCATCTATAAATGTGCATCCCCAGATATGACAATATCTCTGATCTTGGTTTCTTTGTTTCTTTTAGTTACCACAACAATGTCTAGTCTCCGAGCATCAATTAGAGAGTCACACTGCATTGTAAAATCCCACAAGATGTTATATTCATTGTCCTTGCTTGTAACATTTCCGTCTTCTTTCTAGACCGTGTTTTTCAGTCCCCAGTGGATCCGTATTTTACACAATGTCTTGCGAACCCGTATATTTCACACAGTCTACAGTGAACTTTTACTTCTCAAACAGTCTCCAATGAACGTTATTATTATTATCGTATTTGAGTGAGAGAGCATGCCATCAAAGTGATACTGAGGTAAAAATATACGAAGCTCAATATACACATTATGACTACCCATCTGATAAGGGTGTCTCAGACACACGCATCACAACCACACGTGCGTGAACATGGTGACCTAATGTGAAGGTAAACAACGCATGACCTTGCAAATAGAGCCTAGTTAGAATTTTCTTCAGATCGGGAAGACCATCCTGCTCAAAAGGTCTCTGAATGAGGTTGTTTAAAAACAATGAACAAAACACCTATGTTTCTAGATGTGAACTATTGAAACCCCAAAGAATTCCTCTCAACACATGGCTAAAATCCTCGTTATTGTTTAATATTTTTCTATCTTAATATAATAAGTATTTTTATATACATTCATTTGTTACTTATTGTTGCTTGATATATACATTCTTTTTATTATAATTATTATTATTATTATTATTGTATTTTGACCTTAAGATTAGCTATATTTTTTTATAGAATTGATTTTTGATCGATTTAATCGATTTGAATATATTTTATTTTGTATTTGAAAACTTGGTTATGAAACAAGTGTAGTCGTTTGATTATCATTATTTAATGATTTTTATTTGTATTATATTATATTTATTCATTGTGCCTTTACTCATTAATTTTTCTATATGTGACTGCGGATTTTCATGGATGAGTTCATGATCTTTGGTTCTCTCTCTAAAACTATATATTTATATATTTTATACTGTGAAACTTAATTTAAATTTTAATTTTTGATAAATTGAGTTTAAATGAGTTTTTACCTGCAAATTTAGATTTTTATCCCAAATATTATATATATATATATATAT
>NC_068981.1:140115650-140119018 GCF_001194135.2 Octopus bimaculoides | reverse complement strand
ATAAGAAAGAAAACGGAAAAAAATCAGTATTACGTAAACAATATCAAATGTTATCACGCCAAAACCATTAACCAAAACATAAGACTATTTCTCTCAGACATTCCTCTTTATCTTCAAATAAAAAAAAATACTAAACGTGTTATCGGTAGCACCTTTATCACGAATACAAGAGGTGTGGGTTCGATTTCCAGCAGGCTGAGAAGGACATTTTTTCCGTCGAGGGCTTATATGATCCAATACTAAAATGAAAGCACAATTTAATATAAATGGCTGTAAGGAAGGTTAAAAAGGATTTCAAAGGGGCTTTCATTGCATGGCAAATTTTCAAAAAAAAGGGACAAAAATGTTTTTTTTTTTTTCAAAAAATAATAAATGTATAAAATAAATAAATATACCAATATATCATAGTGTCTTTAAACTTTTGAAGCTTACTAGTTTTCCTTGGAAAAACTTGTTGGAAGTGTTAGGATGATTTGTGTTCCTGTGTAGAGATTTTTTCAAAAACGCTGGATGTTTATGTGTCAAACAGGAAATGGGGTAGCAGTTATCAAGTTCCTGTGGATAAGGGGAGACACTTCTGCGAGTTTTGTACTCTTTAATTGGAATGCTGGATTCTTTGTAAACAGGATACTTATGTCTGTTCTTAGATTTAATGGACCATGAAACTACACAACAGAAAACATTCTCTACCGGAACATGATTAGAAACCGCAACAAAGCTGAAATTTAAGGCAAATGGTTAAACTCTTCCCCCATTATACTACGCTGTAAATTCCAAATTAAACACATTGCACCTTAGAAACACCCACAAACCCCCTGCATTTCTCACAAAGCCTTAAACCATCACATCCCATACCAACACAAGCACTACAACTACCTATCTCCTTCCAACATCTCCTCTCAAAAACACCCCTACCCGTACTACCAGAACACTTACACCAGCCCAAATTAACATCCTAGCCAGAATCTTGAAATTCAAACCCACCCCAAGAGCACCCAACCTTTCTGAGATCAAGGATGACATTTCAGAATTTTGCAGAAAGCTTCGCCTAACAGAATCTTTTACAGACCTCAACAATGAGGATGATTCAATTGTTAAAAACAAAATCAACTACCTACTGTCCAATGGAAGAAAAAAAAAGCACTGGGTAATTTTTGCAACTACATCCAGAATTTCCCCTTTACCCCACCAAAAACCAAGTAGCAAAGAATGGAAAAACCTTAGAGACCTACAACATGACAAAAGCCCTACTATCAAAGAAACCGACAAAGGTAGTACTGTAGTCCTTATGGACACAGATTTTTACAAACACCAAGTACTCTCCTTACTAAACGACAGCTCTTTCTACGAAATAATCACTAACTACAAACAACAAAAAACACATAAAAACCTCACCACTCTTATACTCCAACACGGCCAAGGGCTCACGGAAAAAGAAAAGGATTATATCACTAATTTCAAATGCAAGCCCAGCCTCTTCTATGAACTCCCTAAAGTCCATAAAAACAAATCCATCACCGAAGCCTGAAAACTCTCCTCTGACATCCACATCAACATCAAGAAACTGGAAGACTCAAAACTAAGACCCATTATAGCTGGCACCTGCTGCGAAACACACCGCTAAAGCAATTTCCTGGACATCCTTTTGAAACCTTTCCTCAGTCACATCGAAAGTTTCATTATAGATGATTTTGAATTGCTCAAGCAGCTCTCGAAAACAACCAACGAGGAGGCATTCTTGGTTTCCTTTGATGTTATCAACCTCTATACCAACATCCCACATGAATATGGTATTGAGGCAATTGAATTCTGGTTGGAGAAACAACCTGAAGCATTTCCTAACCACATTAGTAAGAACTTCGTTATGGAATCACTCACTCAAATTCATTCTGACAAACAATTACTTCCTCTTCGAAAACACACGCGACCGTCAATAATGTGGTATCGCGATGGGTACCAAAGCGACACCGGTCCTTGCGAACCTCATAATGCGCTTCTTCGAACTATCCCTTTATGAGATATCACACCAGAAATTTCGACACCATTTCCACATCTACTTAATGGAAAACTGGAAAAGATACTAAGATGATTGTTTCATCATATGGAAAGAATCTTATGAAAAACCACACTTAACAACATACATCCCAACATTCAATTAACTATGAAATTCAGCAAACATCATCTCCCTTTTCTTGATTTCCTAATTATAAAAACACATAACAACCAAATGACAATCGACATCTACCAGAAACCTACAAACACACAACAATATCTATTCTTCAGCTCATGCCAGCCAAAACACAATGAGATAAATATCCCCTTTAACTTAGCTAAAAGGATTTTCACCATTGTCTCTGATCTAACCACTCGACAAATATGCCTACAAGACCTCAAAAAATACTATTACAACGCCAATATCCCTCCACACTCATAGACTATGGAATAAAACGTGCCAAGGAACTCGACAAAGATACACTGAAAACCACCCAACACAGTAACACACCCAACCTCAAAATACTTCCATACATTACCACCCACAAACCCCAAAACATCGAAGCATGCACCACAATCATACAAAATCCTCCCCTTAATGACCACGGACCCGAAAAGGAACAATATTATCAATACACATAAAATCCTTAAATGCAAAAGGCAACACAAATCATTGAAAAAGCTCTTACCAAATGCCAAACTACACACATCACATCTACCCCCATCAGTTAAACTGTGGTGCCTGCCTCTACTTACTTGAAGGCTCTGAATTTACTTTCAAACAAGGAATAAAGTTTAAAATCAAGACCAACTTCTCTTGTTCCCCGAGAACCTTATTTACTTCCTTACATGCGCAGGTTGCCAAAACAATTATATCGGACAAACAAGCAGCATTACGCAGAAGAGTAGCAGTCCATAAAAACAGATAAATCTCACCCAATACCGTCAAATTCCACTCAGTGGCCACATAGATACTTACGCTAGAAATAAAAATCCCAGATTTTTTATATTCCCTCTCTATCAATGTAAAGACAGAATATCTAAAAAAGAAAGAATCAAGAAGGAGAATCCTTTTATTGAAAAATTCCAAACACTTCTTAATATGCAGATTCCACGGTGACCGTATTCTTTTTCCTAACCTACCTCATTAAATCTAAGAACACATAAGCATCCTGTTTACAAAGAATCCAGCATTCCAATTAAAGAGTACAAAACTCACAGAATTGTCTCCCCTTATCCACGGTAACTTGATAACTCCTACCCTATTTCTTGTTTGACACAAAAACATCCAGCGTTTTTGAAAAAACACTACATATACATATATATATATATACATATATATATATATATATATATATACGTATATATACACTACA
>NC_068981.1:140112752-140115518 GCF_001194135.2 Octopus bimaculoides | reverse complement strand
ATATATAAACTATGTATATATATACTTAAACACATGTACACACACATTCACACAGATAGACATAATCAAGTTAACATTTGGTTTATACTGAATTTCATCGATGATCTAAACTTGAATACAAGAACGACATTGTCTTTGGTTGATTTTTGAATATCTTTGTATCTGTGATGATTAGTCCATCCTTTGCTTTTCACACAGGGATATATAAAATATAATGTTAATATTGGTGAAATATAATATTGAAATCAATAGATTCGTAAAGTAGATTACTGATATATATATATTTGCATAAAACAAAACATACTAAAATATTTATTAATCCCGTAATATTGTTCATTAATCAGTAAGTGTATTATAAAAGTTCTATGTACTTATGTAAATAAACAACCGAGTCAACATATGCATCCAGTACTTATATATAATGTCCAGATTGAAGACGGTCTAATCATCAAGCCTCAGTATTCGTGTCAGCACAATGGTCAGATGCAATGTCATTGATTCAAACACTATAACTGACAGGTCTCTCCATAACATAGTGTACTCTTGTACGAATTGTAAGATTCAACAAAAGTAAAGGCTCCAACATCCTGAATATAACTTCACTTCTATCGCTACTGCTTCAGACTGTATAAAACTATCCGTAATTAAGGCAATGTACTAATTCATCCGCCAAACAAAACCTGTGAGAGGAACTTCACTTAGAGTAGATAAATACAATTTCAAAATCGTAACGAAGTAGAAGCTCTTAGAGAGGCATAAAAGAAACAAATAAATGCATTTTCTGAAATATCACTCATCGTAATATACTTTAAAATATGAAAATGTCAAATTACGTTTCTCAGCTGCAGATTGAAAATAAAATTCAATTACAGTTTTTATTGAAGATAGGCTTTATGACTTGGTTAAGCCAATATATATTGCAGTCTTTGAATTTTAGGGATGTTTTTTTAATATAGATGTTGTTGAAACTAATTCAGATTTAAATTACTATTTTTTTTTTCAACTATAAAGTGACTGAAATGTTCAAGGGTTTTATTTTTTTCCTTTTTTCCCCCCGATTCAATTCGTTGTTTTAGATTCTTATTCTAAAGTAGTTTTCTTGCGCAAATTTTTTGTTTATGAAAAATATTTTCCATTGAACAATTGCTATCCTCATGCTATGAACAAAAAACACTATTTTCGCTTGAAATGTTCCAACAAAGAAAATATGGAAGCATTTAAATGTACTTCCTTACATTTCTCGAGTGATGTCTTTAAATGGTGTACTTCTGTTTGAAAAAACATATTACTTAGTGACAATAAGTATTAGCTAACTCTACGGCATGAGCCGAATTATGGTCATGGGTGTACCATGCAGGTCAAAACGTCTTGCATTTGGTTAGAACGTGCTAAAATCTATATCTTAGTGGACACTAAGGTGAGATTTGAAAGACATTGGGTTTTATATCTAGGTCAAACTCCAGCAATTTTCTTGCCCCCATAAGAATATATAGACTTTCGAAGAATAAATTTTGGAAGAATGAATCGCGAAGCACATAAAGCTATAAATAATAGCAAGTATGTATTGGGTCAAAAAGACATTTTCGGATAGAAAGGCTCCTCATGGAATACGAGCATACGCCTCCTGTATAAATAATAGGTGTTTTACCTTGAGCGGCCTTCGACATTTTCTATTCAGAAAGGGTTTTACAACCCAATATATACATGTGATTATTTATAAATTTATGTGCTTCGTGATCTGCTGTTCCAAAAGAAACATAATTTCCTTTGCCTTAAACCTGTTCTTATTCTCTTTATGCGAATATTAACGGAATCTCTTTCGATACAAGTCTCAGGTGAGGGATAAAAAGATGGTTTTATTTCATGGAATGCTAGCATACATATTTCATTGAGCATAAATCGTATACAAAATGCGAGGTGAGATACATCGGAAATTGAACTGCATCGAGGATACGAGATTTTTGTATCTTTTGCCTTGAATTATTTTTAGAATACGGTATTTCAAACACATGCTCCAGGAAAGACAAACGATATTTCCTCACAAATAAAATTTCTGAAATATTGACTCACTCAATAAATTGAACTGAGATGACAGATATTCAAAAGCACTATTCATAAAATCATTTCCTCCCAAAATATTTTTGGTTTCATATGTATAATTTCCAGTAATGCAGTAGCGGAATTAGTTGTAGCTTCAAGTGCACTGAACATAAGAATACTAACAATGATAATAATGTTTTCTACTGGAGGCACAAGGTCTGGGAGATGGGAGTAATAGATTACATCGACCCCAGTGTTTCACTGGTACTTAATTTATAGGCCCCGAAAGGATGAAAGGTAAACTAGAACTCAGGGGAATTTGAACTCAGAACGTAGCGACGAGCAAGATACTGCTAAACATTTCGCCCAGCGTGCTAACAATTCTGCCAGCTCACCGCCTTAAAAATCGTTTCTACTATAGGTACAAGACCTGAATTTTTTTTCTTGAGGTAAGCACAAGTCGTTTGTATCGATCCAAATGCTCAACTGGTACGTATGTATTTGATCGACAACGAAAAGTCGAAAGTCAAGGTCAACCTTGGCAGAATTTGTGGTCAGAACATAAGGACCATCGAAATGCAACTAGGCATATCTGGCGTGTTAACGATTCAGGCAGCTTACCACATGAAGAAGAAGAAGAAGAAGAAGAAGAAGAAGAAGAAGAAGAAGAAGAAGAAGAAGAAGAAGAAGAAGAAGAAGAAGAAGAAGAAGAAGAAGAAGAAGAAG
>NC_068981.1:140106428-140112161 GCF_001194135.2 Octopus bimaculoides | reverse complement strand
AAATATATAGATAAATAGACAGTCAGACAGAAAGACACACAGACAGACATACATACATACAGACAGACAGACAGACAGACAGATAGATAGATAGATAGATAGATAGATAGATAGATAGATAGATGGAATTTCGAAATACCTTCATTGTTGTAGCTATTAATCGAGAAACCAGTCTTCATCGAACTTTTTTTAAACCAAGGTCATAAGGTATTTTTGTTTAAAGTTACTTTCATGTATTTTTTCACGATGGTGACTGATACTTGAAAAGTAAATTGAACTACTGAGTAGAATTTATTTTCAAACACATTGTTTTGCATACCTTTTGCAAAACAAAATTTAACCACTTCTTTTATTTCTTAGTATCACATATAAATATATTTTAGCACATTAGTTTTGTCTGTGTTGATCATAGAATTGTTTACGCCGATGTCTTTTTACTCAAGAGGAAGAAGTTATTTATTTGAATGTGTTTATGCTTTTGGAAAGTTAAGATGTTACATTTAGGTTTGTTTTATACTTCATATATGTAAAATAGGAAAAAGACTAAAAAAAAAAACAGTATTTCGTTCTATGTCAAGTTATTCCCCCATACATTGGGAATTGTAAGTGTCTTGTCAAGAGATATGCTAAAGGAAATATTGGTTTTGTTTGACTTCTAAAAATGGTGCAATAATCTTATTACAGTCAGTTTTGGAGATAGTTCTTAGGTAATACACGACATCCTATGTTAGTATTTTTTTACCGCCATACACCCTTGCTAATTTGCATCTCGGATAAAACTGAATTTGAATTTCAAAGTATAGCAAATGCTGAATTCAACAACAAAGAATAAGCTAAACATTATTCATTTTATATAACCCTTATGCAAATGATATAAAATGTACAAAACATCCTATGCAGAAATAGTCACACATAAATATGTACGTCTCAACGACGAAAATTAGTCAAGAATGTTTCTTTAAATTTGGCACTATGATAAATAGATCCAGACATAAAAAAAACCTGTTTTTCTGCAAGTGAAAAATATCTGGCAGTCTACAATTGCACTATATACAAGTTAAGAGGGCAATTTTATATGTTTTGAATAACAAAAGCATCTTAAGTTTACAGACGTACCCTTAGAATCATATTGGCTCAGTGCGGTTATGTTTCTAAAGATGTTCAGGGAGCTCCTAAGTTAACTATGGATTGTAGGTCAAGCGTGGCATATGTGTCTAGATAGATCAGTCGAAATGTGAGTTTTGTACTGATGGTTCAGAAAATTTAAATACAAGAGTGCAGTTTTGAATCTTACTACAAGTATTTGACAAGGCACTGCATACACAACTGTAGGAAGAAAATTTGGAAGCTTGAAACTAAGTACAAAATCGGGAAATTCTAAGACGTGGAAGACATTCGAAGAGAGATTTGTGAGACATAAAAACATATATATAAACACAAACACACGCGCGCACACACACACACACACACACACACACACGCACACACACACACACACACACACACACACACACACACACACACACACACACACACACACACACATATATATATATATATATATGTTATTTAGTTTATTTGGTTTTATTTCAACCTAGATCTAACTTGAAATTTCAACATCAACAGGGTATTTTTGTATGTATATATGTATATGTGTATGAATGGATGGATTGATGTGTATATATGTATAATCATACGGATTGAAAAGGTTCTATTTTAAGGGCAAAGTAAATAAGCACTATGAAATAGTATTTGTATTTTCCCAGATTCTTAAAATTCAATATCCTGTTCACGGTAAAATAGTCAAACGCATCAAAAATTGCCAATAAGAAAAGCATAGCTTGACTAGGTAATAAAGAGACAAAATATTGACACGTAATTATATATGGCATTAAGTTATTTATAACAGATTTTAATTAAACAAAACACATTTGGCAAGAAAACTAATCGTTGAAAAACTGTTTCAAAATCCAGACGCTGGCTGATGCAATAACGTGTATTGCGCAAATAGGTATGCATACGAGTACATTAATACGCGTAAAAAAGCTGATATTGATATCAACGCGACAACATTATACGTTAATATGTTCAAACTTCTTATCAGAAGGAAGAAATGCTTAACACATATTCTTTAGCAGAAACTGTATATTTAAGGCACACAAGCATCAAAAGAAGTTGCATAAAGATGGAATATGAATGGAAAATTGAATAGAAAAGAAGAGAAACTATGAGGTCAAGAACGAGGTCATGCTACTAAACTTGAATGTGTGACACCGGGAATAGATAAGTATAAGAAAAACGGAAGGTAAAAGAATATTAGGGAATAGATGAAAGGACATTTGTTTAGTTAGAATTTGAATCAGACCTATCCAGACATATAAGAGCAGGGACGGGTGTGAGAGGAATGAGTAAGAGTGTGGATGACTTGGCAAACTGTGGCTAGGAATGCTTCGACCAGTGTGGGGTGCGTCCCTGTATAATAAACAGATATTTATTCTAAGTAGGTTGTGGCCATTTGCACAGAGGGTGTGAATGAGGAAAGTGAGATTAAGGGACGGTCAATAGTGCATAATGGGAAAGAAGAAAGAAAACCAAAATATAGTATCGAGAAATACTATATTTCGTCGTAAAGTAGCAGATGCAAAGCTGTCCCTTGCTGCCTTAACGAAAACACACAGCAGTCACACATTGCGCATGATGATGGTAAAGAACATATTATTCTGAAAGACATCATAATTATTTATGCTTAAGGAGTACGAAAGTAAATTTGGAGCATTTTCATTTTTATATAACATAATCGTACTTTTAGTTTTAAAGCCTATATCGCAACCAAATAGAGTATATGTATAATTTTTGCGTAATGTATTCGTGTAGTTGCAGGCATCAGTGTGTATAATATATTGAAGCGACCAATAAAGCATAAATCAGGAAGATTATACTAATGAGTCATTTTTTTTTTTTTCGATAGCGAAAGTTTCAACTAAAGAAGCAGCACAAAAACTGTATATAGAATGTATTCGAGTGTCACAGTCACCTGTCTAACTAAGGAAATTTTCCGTTTCTACAAAGCAACCTAGTTCAAATTTTTGTTTCGGAGAACAGGATTAAAGCTGCATTGCTCGTATTGGTTTGAAACAGTGTAATACTCATTATATCTGATTTGTCAGCTTGAAAGATCCTTAAGATTTCAGGACATATGATTTATATACACATTTTTAGTAAGTTTATATTCAAGTATCTAATTTCATTAAAGTGTATCATGATTCCTATATGAATGTCTGTTAATGATATCGGTATACAAAAAAATCTTTTAGAGTAATTAAATTTATAATTTAAGGGAAATATTTCTAATTAAATAATTAATTACGGAGGATGCGTTCTGGAAAGATACCTTCCTGTCATATATGAAATATTAATTTAGATTGATGATGAGATCTAGTAAAACAGTAGATAAACTCTTGAACATTTGCAAGCCATCTCAGTGTTAAATGTCAAAACATAAAATATATCGCTCCTATAATTAATGATGGTGTTGATACTTCACAATTTAAAGAAGATATGTTATCATAACGAGGCGGAAATTAATCTAACTTCAAAACAGCTTCAGTTTTCTTGTAATTAGTGAAACGAAAGAGAATCGATGTTAAAATATCTAAGACAAAACTAACAAAGTGCACTGAAATATAAAATGCCCAACGAATTTCAGAAACGAATGTAAGTCAGTATTTTCTATATTCACATCTCTATATTTATGCACGGTTCTCTTATTTGCTGCCAGATATAATTACATGCATATTGAGTAGCAGAACCAAGCGTGGTGTAGTTTATGGCAAACACTGATGCTAATCTTCCCAATTAATCATATAATCATGTCATCATGACATCGCAGAATATACATTGATTAGTTTCTCCAGTTCAGAATTTAATTTCTAAATTTATGTTTAAATTCTCTATCAATTGAATTTCATTCATAGCAAAACGTGCATGAATTGCTGCTTTTCATCTGTTCAGTCACTAAGACATGCAATTTTACCTTACATTACTAGAAAACATATCAATATTTCTTCCTAGCAGAGGCCTGGCCAAAAGCTGTGTTAAATGACAATCTGTTTACTAATTTCCCAATGGACTTTAAAGTGAGAGTATTATTTGTGATTTACATTACGTCGTCTTTAATTCAGCAGACAAAAAGATGAGTCTTTGTCTGTACTAGTTACATTCACTAACGCGCGAAGCGAGAGCGGATAATTCGGTGGCATAGATATTCATCCTGACTAGCTGCAGATTGAAGTTCGCTGAAAGAGATGGGAAAGCGCTCACCAATGAAAAGGCTGCAACAATTCTGGAGAGAAATGATTGAGCAAACTGAAGGAGGCAGAATTTAAAATAATTGAAGGAAATGAGGGCGGTGATTTTCATTTGAATAGAAGAATATGCAGCAATTAGTTTAAAAGCGCTGAGGCCGTAATAGATACGGCATAAGAGACCAATGTAAGAAATATCATATCTGTTGGAAAGGATCGCAGCATAGTATTGCTAACCAGACATATATGCCTCATGGAAACGATGGTCACATAATTCGTATTGCTTGCAACAGCATCGTCCCAATTTTGTGAGAAAAATCAAATGAATGGAGGACCGGAAATTAATAATGCTTGAGCTAAGAAGTCTATCCGAAGCTTAGGTTCACTTAGGTATAACAAAATGGAATGTGTTCTCTGCTACTTAGGCTACTTGTAATTAGTATTCTATGAAATTTTATTTTAATGTATCTATGAGAAGGCATTTTATCAATGTTTGTATTTGGAAATATCCAAATTAAAACATCCCGTTACTCATTTAACAGAGAAGCTCATGTTATTTCTTCGCAGATATTCAGTATACATTAATGGGTGCTACAAGAAAAATGAAATTAGAGAATGAATACGTTTACTACGTTTAGCAATTTCTCTAAAGCACCTATTAAAGGTGCCTTCCTTACTGTACGAGAAGAATACAGGAATAATATAAATTCTAATAATTGAGATTCTATTTTTTACTAAGGAAAGTGAAATCTACTTTTGCAGGATTTGAACGTAAAGGTACTGAAGGAAATACTCCAAATCTTTCCCCCTTCTCCACAGAATCTAAGAGTTTTCAATTTTATGAACATAAAACGTTAAGTATTGGTAAACAGGTAGAATAATTTCTCCGTTTAGGCTATTTCAATTCACATATTTTTGCACTCGTATTCATGCATATTCCTAATGCACACGCGTGCACACACACACGCACGCACACATACACACAAACACGCGCGGGCACACACAATCTATGTGTAGATATATATGTATATATATATATATGTGTGTGTGTGTGTGTGTGTGTGTGTGTGTGTGTGTGTGTGTATAATTAAATACATAAATACATACGTATATGCAAACACACAGATAAATAATATATATATATATCTTAGATTACTAAAGACGATTTCCATGTATAAAGTTCCGGGTGTTTAAAATTTACATTATCCATGCATTAGGATAACAATAAATTATATTATGCCTGTATGTGCGTGTGTGTGTGTGTATCGCACGCGCATATACATACACACGCATAAGCAAATATCACCCATTATGTCAGCATCTGAGATAAAATTTATTTCCATTAAAGAAGACATTTTCTCGGTTGCAATATATTTATATATATATATATATACATATACATATATATATATATATATATATATATATA
>NC_068981.1:140095977-140106066 GCF_001194135.2 Octopus bimaculoides | reverse complement strand
ATATATATATATATATATATATATATATACATATATATACATATACACAGACGTTAATACACCTCCCATCTCCCACCGTTCTAAAAGTGATTTTAAAATAAAGCTCCTTATTTTTAATGGAGATATTGAATTAGTTACTATTTTGCTTAAATTTCTAAATTGTTGTTTTATATCTCAGAGACAACCCTAGTCAAGCATAGAAAAAAATTCGCTACAAACATGACTCAATTTTTATTGAAATATAGTATATCTCACAACGCACCATGTAATGTATAATATAATAGTTTCAAATTTTGGCACAAGGCCAGCAATTTCGTGGTGGCGAATAAGTGGATTACATAAACTCCAGTTCTGAGCTATACATATTTTATCAACTCCGAAAGGATGACATAGTAATTCGACCTCGTGGGATCTGAACACAGAACATAAAGTTAGACGACATACCACTAAGAATTTTGTCCGGCGTGCTAATGAGTCTGTCAGCTCGCCGCCTTAATGTATTTTATAATAGCTGATAGCCATAATTGCACGTGATGTTTGGAATTCAGGGCAGTCTTGATCCGACAGATACTTTACCCGTTTATTTCCGTATCCTTTGTCATAATTAATTATTATTTTAAACAGATGTATTTAGGTTTGAGAATGTCTGTGGCTTAGTGGTTAAAAAGTGGGATCTCGATCATGACGCCGACTTTTTAATCAAAATATACGTTTTTTCCCCAAGGCAAGACGATTTACATCAAGTTTCTTCAGTCTGTTCAAATGGAAATTGCTTTAAGATCGCGAGAGCGAACGATAAGTGTGACCAATGTCTCTTCGGTAATAAAGAGGGTGCATGCAGCTGACGATTTCTCCTTTAATCTTTAAATCTATTACTACATCATCCGATATATGCCACCATTTTAAGACTGTAGGCATGAGAGATATTTGGTTGATATTTGTAAAGAGTGAGCGGCAGCGTTGATGCACTTTGGTTAACTATGTGCAAAGGATTAATGCAACAGTAAAGGAAAATGAAATTATACTCTCCTTTTTTATGTTGACATAAAAATAGTTTTGATTTTTCTATTCATTAGTTTTGCAAGTATTACTTCATGCTAGAACTAAACCAATGGCTGATGCGATTATTTGTATCATTTTTGTTATTAATAGAAAATTTACGTAGGACCTTCATGAATTTTTACGTATCTTGACATTTTTTCTTGCAGTGAACAGTGATTATTATTGCGCACCACCTAAAAATGTTTTTTTCTTGATTATCTATTGACCAGTGCTTATGTGAGTTTAGTACTTAATTTATAGGTTTATATTCTGTCGATTGTCTTACCAAAGTTTTAACAGAGTACTGCTTGTTTAATCTGCTCTAATAGAAGATCCTTACTTAAGGCTCCGCGCAAGTGGATTGAATCAAGATAATTCGAAGTAAACCGCATAATCGAACAGTCATAAGTTTTAACTTTCCATGGATTTATTTTGAAGCTGACACATGAAATATCGTTTTTACATGATAATTCTTCGTGTAAATAAAGGAAGAGATAAATACAAAATTCATGGAGCTGTAAAACGCTATTTCGAATTAATCAAATTTTAATCTTCAAAAAAAGAAGCAGTTTTCCAACTTGCATTCATGGATCTAACTGAGGTTTACTATTTGTACATAGATATGTATTCAATAAAATTAATCATTTTAATGTTGTTGTATGTAACCTTTGAAAGCTGCAGGATGTGGTGTTGAGTATAGCTTCAAATCTTTAGTTTACCTTCGGAGTTCCATTCGAGGGTTAGCTGGATGTCCCTATCAGAATCGTGATACTTATACGCAAAGATAAACAAGAATTACACAGATTACACGATTTAAAAAAATAGACATTAATTCACATGTTATCTCTTTTGGAATGAATAGTATACAAAAAAAAATTTTGCTTCTCGTAGCAAATTGGATACATATCCCAACTGGTCCGGTTATGCTTTATATAAGTCATTTCCAATTATCTCCGATGATTCACAGAAAACCAATGGAAATTTCATTTTAGAAGGAAATCTAAGGCTTTCAGTCTCCAATGTATCAAATTATTTAAGGTAAAGTAACCTTAATTATACGAAACTATTCAATTGAAAATATTCATTCATAGCAGCGTGATAGAATAAATATAAACTATACAACTGACCTCTTGCAATGACACATTAATTCATTATAGGTATTTTGACATAAACCAGGAATAAATATAGCTAGATTTTTAAAACTAACAAAAACGAAAAATATTAGCAGAAAATACTACTAGATATAAATTCTGCTACTTACACAAATAGTCATAGACATTTAGATGAATCCCAGCAAATCATGCACTAGTGCACAAAATATTTTTCCAAAACGAATTTACCTATTTTGGTTTGTAGCATGTTATGACATATCTACTCATAAAAAAAAAATGCTTCATATAGATATTCTAAATATCCATTAAAACAGCAGCAGAAAAGCAGGCACAAAATAAAAAAAAGAAAACTTTGCTAAAAAAGCAACAAATCTTAATACTATCTATTGCATCATTGCAGACAGAATGTTACCTAATGCACTTTGGGAAAAACATACCAAATCAAGTTTAAAGAAATTTCTTTTTATCTGCATAACACATTTTAACTCATAGATGGCGCCAGTGATTGTCAGTTTTGACAGCATTTTTCCTTTAACATAGCTGACCTAATATTTCGCTTGTTTCCTCAATGTAATATTGGGAAATGAATATTTCCACATACATACATCATCTCCACATAACTATATTATATGAGCTGGATAGAACGAAAACGCATTCAAAATTGTATTAATGCGAATAAGTAGAACGTGCCTGTATTTAGATATGTATATGTATAAATGATATGTGTGTACGCGGGTGTGTTTGTGTGTACGCGTTTGTGTTTGCGTGTATGCGTGAATGTATGTATTTATGCATGTACAAATGTATTATGTACATGTGTATATGATAGTATATGAGATCTGTGTATAACAAATCGATAGCTTTTAACCAACATAAATGAAATGTGGCCATTTGCAATGTTAGTGTCCATCTAAATATAATGTCTCATTTTCCCTCCATACGTCACATGCACCCTCACTCTATGTGTGTATATACAGACACACACAGACACACACAGACACACAGAAATACACTAATACACACATACGCACACATAAATATATGTATGTATGTATACATATGTATGAAAAATTATATATGTATATATATATATGTGTGTGTGTCTGTGTGTGTGTGCACATATGGGTGTGGTAGTGCACGATTTTAAGTGAGTGTGTATATGTATGCGTGGACGTATGTACCAGGTAGTGGAAGGAATTTCTCGCAGGTAGTCCGCATATTTTCACGTACAGTATATGTAGATTTGGATATTTTATATTTTTAATATTCATTTTCACATCATGTATCATTCTGTGTTCTAATCTATAAACGAGGAGTAAAAATTACAAATCTCTCGTCTTCGTATTCATTTTTGTTTATATCTGTCTACTCTTTGTCCGTTTCAATATAAGGCCCAACGTAACTGAATCTTGTACCTTTTACTTGTATCAGTCATTGAACTGTTGTCAAGCAGGGGAACGGCTTCGAAAAGTTAAGTCGAACAGATCAAGCGCAATACTTGCTTTCGAAGTCAGCTACTCATTCTCGGGTATATTTGTTGAATTGTTGGATAACTGCGACGCAAGCAAACCGATACCGGTTCGCAAGGGGTGGAGTAGCGTTGGATGCTGTGCTGTGGGGAACATTGATAACACAAATACAGACACAAATAAATATAGTCTTTATCGTTTCTTGTGGTTTTATTGTCTTACTTGCTTCAGCCATTAGAGTGAAATCATGCGGGCCATGACCTTGAAGATTTTAGTCGAAAAAATCAACCCCTGTACTTATTTTTAAAGCCCGGTATTGAAAGAGCTAATATTCTACTTCCAGGAGCGAATACGGGAGGGGTATGCAATGATATATATATAGAAGATCCTGGAGAGGCTGGCACCAAACTTAGGTATCGAGAGTTATTCCAGCCCCCGAACTGGACGACATTGCACTGTTCTAAAGGTACCAACTATCTCGTGTAGAGTGGGGACCATATACTGCAATAGCTTGGAATTCAAGGGCCCACTGGTATGTAATGCCTTGCCAAAATATTTGTGGGATTATCAGGTGGTAGGGGTAGATGTTTTCAGGAAACACCTTGATATCCTGCTAACTAAGGTTCCAGATGAACCTATATCAAGGCAGGAAACTTAAATGAGAACAGCAGTATCGAACTCCTTCCTTCGCCACAAGCCAGTCGCATTAGATTGGCCATTGAATAGATGATTACACTAGCAGTACTCCAGCATGGCGACAACGTTGACGCTGAAATGTATAAAAGAATAAAAGAATATACATTCTACATACATACACATGTATGTATACATCAGGTGAGAGAAAGAGGGCGGCGACAGAGAGAGACGCGGTGAGAAGCGGAGAGAAGACAGATATACAAGTGAATATCAAATGCATTGGGAGTAGAACAATGTTAAAAGTTAGAGTGGTCTTGGACAAATTCCAAGATTACTGATTGAAATTAATTGCAGAATACATATGAATGGGTTACTTGGAAAGATGTATAGTCACTAAAATATTTCCCAAATCGATTTAATATATTGGCTGGGTGTTATTTCCTAATTCATATACATATATCTTCCTTCTAATGTTTTTATCTTCTTGTAAGTGTTGTGTGCGATTATATTTGCATTGCGATAGTGTACACTAACAACTTATGCCGCTTAAACAAAATGTCTTCAATATAAACTATGTGGTATTCATTTCTACGATAGTTATTAAAATATAATTTCATAAGATGAACACTGTAAAATATTCGGCACTTGAAAATATATGCGTTGCATTAAGATTTGTATAGGTTATCTATGTAACATCTATGCATGTGAGAAAGTTTTAGAGCAGGACGAGTTAGAGGAAAAATAGAAGGAAATAAGAAAAGGAAAACAAAGGAGAGAAAAGAAGGAAAACAAAGAAAGGAAAGTAAAAAGAATGGAAGAGAGAGGGAAATGGAGAAAGAAAGAAAGAGAGAAAGAGATGTACATAATGTTTACGCTGAGCAAACTTCAAAAATGATCAAATTCACTTTACTGTAGAATATTCCTCACCAAAGCGTTTCTTATTGCTAGATCTCAACTGAAATAAATTCTAAAGAATTCAAGAATGGATCAGAATTTCATTATTTGAAGTTCCTGATTTTCCCGAGATGGAAAAATAATTAAAATAATTCTCCGGTTGTAAACTGTGAGCCAATCAATAAATTTCATCTTCATCGTTTGTAGTTGTCATCGTTATTTAAACGTAGTTAGGTGCTTGTTAACAAAATTATTTCCATAACAAAGAATTCCAAGATACGCCTTTGTTATCCTCTGTTATTGGTCGAGCTTGTTTTGTGAATTGTTAATAACAAACGGGAATAAATATAAACAATGATATTAAAAGAGAATACAAAATATGAACAAACACAATGCAGAACTCTATTATATAGGAATAAGAACTCAGTAGGAGGGATATTGGAAAAAAATGATTGTCTTACAAAAGCACTGCAATTCCTAAGTTTCATCTGTCAATATATCATAGCGGTTGTTTGCTTACTGTCAAAAAATTATTCATAAGCGGCTGCAAGTATCAGCTCACTAAAATATGTAGTCAAACATATAAATACGAATTTTCTGAGCAGGAAAAAACAACTATGAATATATTTATAGCAACTTTTCCCAGATATTCGCTCTGTTATATTATTTCTAAGGATTATAAAAATCAGACAATATAGCAGAAATGACAATAGGCAATGAAATCACTAAATATTTTATCTGTGTCAATATTTGTCAAAATTTTAAGAGACAAATATTTGTCAATTTTTGTGTATTTGTAACTAAAAAAAAATCTTTTTACTATTCATGTTGATGGAATTGAGCATCTCTAAGTTTCAATATGAGCAGTTATAACAATTATACTCGTGTTTATATTTCGATCAACACATTGTATTCGTGTTTATAATTCATAAATTTAATGGGGTAGGCATTTATATGTGGCTGAGAGGATCGTCTGTCTATGATATGGCTTCCAGTTCAACGCCACTATTCGGCCCTTTAATTTTTTTTATCGAAGCCTACAGTGTTCCTAATTCTTATGAGGGATATTTTTGCAGACGTGAATTGTGCAGAAACCTGTCGCATAGGTCCTTTTTTATGGTCGATAAACTTAAACTGTTGCGCAGTCAGACAACTTTATATGACCTTTGAATGCTTATGAGAAAGTTTACTTTATAAAACTAGTTTGTACCACGTCATCGGCTTCCCCCTGTATTTCTAAACGCTTGAGGTGTCCTTGAAAGATGTCCTGAAAGTCGTCCTTTATCATTTTCCTCACAAAATAGATATGATTTCGTCAAACTTTTTCGTATGACCTTATTACGGGCGAGCATTTACGTTTTATGTTCATATTCGATAATTTCACGTAGCTACACGCTTGAAATTAAACAAGGATTTGTCACAGGTGGAGTACATTTGATCAAAGATATGCCGTATCAGGTAGGTTTGTTCAGTGGCTAAACTACTGCAATCCAACGGGGCAGCCACTATATGGCCATTCGAACTAGTTGAAATATTGTCTAAATTCTTTTACTTCTCACAATGTTATGTTAAAAAAGGAGGACATTTTGAACAACATATATTTGGATATATTATCCCCGAAGTGAAAACAACAGGATGGACAAAACTAGAAGGTTTCTGTCTGCAAATTTCGCTCGCAAGAACTGAGTAGGCCCAAAGCTTTGGTAAAAAACATTGGTACCATGAAGCTAAACTGAACTCGAAACAATATAATTTTGAGACACGCAACATAAGATTTATGCAACGCCTTGTAATTTATGAATTATCATACTGGTTTCAGTAAGGTAAGTCGATTACATTGACCTCAGTGTTCAGCTGGTACTAATTTTATTGGCCCCGAAAAGATGAAAAGTAAAGTCGACCCGGGTGATCTTACAACTCGGAACTTAAAAATGGAAGAAATGCCGATAAACATTTTTCCCGGCGCGGTAACGATTCTGCGAGCACACCACCTTCTTATGAGATTTATTATCAGCTATAAAATGCATTATAATTTTACCGTAATTGAGCTAAGTGGAGTATGCTCAATTTCCTCCTTTAAAATGGTAGAGAGTGGTAAAGTGTTTTTGTTTAATGTTTACTGCATCGGTTTTGACCTCGTACATCAATCACAATAAATTCACTAAGATCAAAGTGTAGTGCTTACATGCAAACCAAGCCTAATAAGTTAGAGTTAAAACCAAATGTACTCCAGATTGACAATCTCACCTTTATGAGTATTTAAAACTACGCATTTTTCTTAGCTTTTTAAATATTAGATTCCATATCAGGTAATGTTGCTATTTGTAACAAATCGTCTATCTACATCACCGCAGCTGCTGTTCAAAAGATCTAGCCGAAATCCATATGTTAGGCAATTAATATTTCTACCACATGCTATATAATTTACCACAACCGGTGCTGTGCTGAAGCATCGGTTATAGCTCACTAAATCCAAAAGTGCTTGACTAAAATGATATGTTATAGGTAAATTATTTGTTTTAAATATTTGCTCTAGGTATTCTCTTGTATATATTATGCATGTACAGGTGACAACTGCTTGTTACGAAAGCAGGAATTAAAATAAACATAGAAGAATGGAATACTGATATGTTTGTTAGACATTTCGCTCGAGAATAGTTCAACATATATTTCAAGCAAGTTCTCGAATCTTGATAGAGAAAACTGAATATATACGCACTGGGGATCAAATATGCATTAGATAATGTGAATGAAATTATAATGTCATGAAATCTAAATTTATATTTAAATTCGAATAAGCGAATAAAATTATATGTACAACTTTTACAAGTTATATGAAAGCGGTTTTATTTATTTTTTTTCGTTTGTGTATGCCACTGAAGTAAACGCAGACATATTTGCATTATTCAGGAATCTTCATAACATTTTGAATTACTAGCTGAGAATTATATTTTTGTATGGCAGAAAATGTATAGTTATAGTGTAAATGTTGCTTGATGCACACTATTTTCTGAAGATGTATTCCTTCAAAATTTCGAGAGTGAAGTCGAAATCAGTCATTAAACTGATCATCAATTAATAACAATGGTTCCCCCGTCCCAGATTTCAGTTCCTGATGTTGTTGTTCTTGTTGTAAAGCTTATGAACTGTTATGGAGCAGACGTGTAATCATACATTACAGCCATAACTATACTGCCTTTTCTTCTCACATTTGGTACATCAACGTATAGTAACCAGTGTGTCCTATTCTTTTGTAAGTGCTCAATATACAGGTATTTGACCGATATTTGCAATGGTATCAATCGATGCCGTCGATACTTAGTCGTATATTAAATAGAATTTTTTTTTGGAAAGATATATTCATTTAATGTTTATCTATGAGGCATATAATCTCTCAGACAAAATATGTTATTCAGCTGACGATTTGGGACCTTACTGAGACTCCATATTGGTTGACACAATGAGAATCAACATTCAAGGTAGGTTTGTGTAGTGTATTTAAGAATTAAAATAAAATATGGATCTAAAATTACACTTCTTGTGTATACGTTCATTAAGTATGTATATATGTCGAGAAAATGGATATAGTTGCATGTGTCTACAGAAGTCAGTTGATAGAGATGACAATATTTGTTGTGTAGGAGTGTGAGCGAGAGTGCATGTGGATATGTCGGTTTCAAATTTTGGCACAAGGCCAGTAATTTCGGGGAAAGACGTAAGTCGATTACATCTACCTCCATTGCTCGACAGTTATTTATTTTATCGATTCCAAAGGATGAAAGTTAAAATCGACCTCGGTGGAATTTGAAATCCGAAGGCGGAAATGGATGAAATGTTGTTAAGCATTTTGCCCGGCGCTGTAACGGTTTTGGCCTTAACGAATATGGAAATAGCGAGAATATTCTATGGTTGTATTGGTAGGTATCAATGAGCATTAGCGATGAGGTTCAGTATCACCATGCTTTGTTTTCTACTTATAAATAAATTGGTGTATACTTAAATACAAGCGTTCGACGTATTGGCTACGTTACACTTTGATTATTTTTCAGACATTTTAATGTTAAGATAAACAACAGTCTGAAACAGAAATCCCCATGTAATATTTCAATTGAGGAATAACATTAAGTGAATAATTGTATGAACTCTATTCACTTGTATAGTTAAAGCTGATTTAGATAAGGTATACATTACCATATATTAAGCAGCCATTTTTATCATATTCTCTCTGTTAATCAGATTGTTTGTAAAGTGAAACGAAACATTTATTAGCTGAAACAGTTATTAGCTGAAAAAGAAGTATAGAATTTATTTGTGATTTCTAAACATATCTTCGGTTGTTTCTGCGCAGTTAATTCTCTTCTTTACTTTGTTAACCATGAGCTGTTCTTTTATTTTCGTTTGCTCGTCTGTGATATTACAGATAATTGTCTACAAATATAATTGTTTTAGATACGTTTCACTAGAATGTATGCACAATATTGAAACTCGCGAAACTTTTGTAAAAAGTGAACATTTTAGTATTTATGCATGTAATCTATATATATAAAAATGAGAATGTGTGTATGTCTGTCTGTGTGTGTGTGTGTCTGTCTGTCTGTCTCTCTGTCTGTCTGTGTGTGTCTGTGTGTGTGTGTGTATCCCTAAAACTCGAGAACTACGCAACCAATTTCATTCAAATTTTACAGATGCCTTATTTAGGGTTCCAGTTGTGTTTTAGTAAAAACATTTTTTAACTTCTTGCAGAGTTCGAGCCCACGGCAACATAATATCTCCTCCACTATTTAAGTATTACGTGTCAAAAGTGAAACAAAAACACTCATGTCAAATACTTTCACTTTAAAAATGAAACTATTCCACTAACTGAAACAATCACATTTCGATACTGTAATGACAGATACTTTCAGAGAGAGAGAGAAAGAGAGAAAGAGAGAGAGAGA
>NC_068981.1:140083259-140095431 GCF_001194135.2 Octopus bimaculoides | reverse complement strand
ACTTACATTGTGATTTCTGCAATGTGGTGCATAAATTGTCAAGTAAATGAGACGCATCTTTGCCTCCACTGATTCACTTGCAAAGTGTTGAGTAAAATTATTTCGTTGCAGACCTCCTTTGAGTCTTTTTATTATCACTGCGACACACATAGTCCCCAGTTGGTAACGTTGATTTCAAGGCCTTCCCAGATGAGAGACTGGCATTCCACTTAATGTCTATGTTCCATGCTGGCATGGATTGGAGAGTTATTAATGTAGAAATATGGTATCGTAGCTTCTAACATTTGAGGGTTGCGTAGTCTAGACGGCGTTTTTAGATTTCATTATTCTCTTTAACCCGGGCAAAGCCGGGTATTTCTGCTAGTCATGTATATATGTAAGTATCTCTATTTCTATATAGATATTTAGTTTTCTGTTAAGCGTTTATAATTCAAATTACATATTCTTAGAACAGAAAAAAGACAATATTTTGCTAAATTTCGATCTCTTGGTCACATCCATTTACCTTTTAAATTTTTAGATTTTCCAACTAACTTTTTAAAATTGCAAATTTTCAAATATGAAGATAATCGTTTGCGTATGAATCATGAAGGTAGTTTTTTTCTTCCAGAGAATCCAATTTCAGACACACTTTCACCCAAGCATTTTGGTATATCGCTGAAAAGGGGTTGTGCAAAGACTATGTTGAACAGAAGCACTTTGCTCCAGCATATAGGACGACGGAAAAACAAGGCTAGCAGTCAAACCACAATGCCAAGGACATAGATGCAGTTAATTCAGATGAGGAATTAGTACAGGCCTTTGGAAGCAGACGTTGTAAGTTCAACTTGCTGCATGGAATATTATCCGGTATAATGGCTACCTTGGACCAGAAAGTAGTCCGGAAACTGAACGTGCTTATACGGAAGAGCACTCTGAAACAGAAGCTAGCTACATTCGTAGAAAATGTTTGAAAATCTGCTGACACACTTTCTCTCACTCTTTCAACCTGTTTCTGTTGTACCTGTATTTCAAAGAGCCAGCCTTGTCACACTCTGTATCACGCTGAATCTCCCAGAGTACTACGTTAAGGGTACACGTGTCTGAGGAGTGCTCAGCCACTTGTACGGTAATTTCACGAGCAGGCTGTTCCGTTGATCGGATCAACTGGAACCCTCGTCGTCGTAACCCACGGAGTGCCAACATGCTGTTTGTGCTGGCAATGAAAGTCATCCTGAAGGCAGCAATGGGATGGTCAATAGAACTTGAAGAGGTATTTCAGATGCCACCTCCAAAAACCTTCATGGACGACACTACAGCCCTTTCCACAAAGGAGGATGAAACACGTAGAATGCTGAAACAGTTGGGCGAAGTAGTTGCATCTTCTAAAATGAGGTTCACACCAAAGATATCACGAAGCCTCATTCTGTGGAAATGACAATTAGTAGAAACAGATGTAGTCACATTAGCCAGCCAAAATATCTCAACAATATCAGAGGAACTAGTCAAAAACCTCGGATGATGGGATGACAGCACCCTCAAAGAAACGAAAAGGGAACTGAAACCAAACAAAAGGTGGAAAAAGGTCTGCAAACCATAGACTAACGTGACCCCTCTAACAAATACAAGGTTTCATGATAATCCCAAAGATTCTCTGGTCTCTGCTGTTTTACAATAATTGCACCAACACAGTTGAGGATACGTCGGTCAAAATCAACAAGTAAACGAGAAAATGACTTGGTGTCTCATCAGATCCTACTGATGTTGCACTCTACTGTCTCTAGGCCAAGCTGTAGCTACCTCTCAAGCTCATGAATGAGGTGTGCAAAGTCGGAAATACAAGTTTCTTAACTATGCTTGAAGCCTCAAAATGATAAGGCTGTGAGGCCGATCCAGGCCAAACTGAAGACAGACAGGGTATAGAAAATCCAGCAATCGGTGCATGCAGCAAAGGATATCCATACGATTAGAGAAATAGTGGGACACACTGAGGCCAATAGGCAGGGACTGGGCGTAATTAAAAATGGCGTATTGAGGAGAGGTGTGATTCTTTAAGACATGAAAAAGCGGTCAAGGACGTGGGAAGGTGTCCGTCAGAATTGTCGCAGCTGCAACGATTTGCGATATATGGCACCACTTAGAATACGTTTTATCCTCAGACCTGTTTATGATCGTTTGCGGGTAAATCAGAAAATCTTGAGAAGAGAGACAATGGAACACGTCCTGCGCTTCTGCGGAGTAGCAGTAGCCCAAGGAACATACTCGTAGAAGTACAATCAAGTTCTTAAGTAGATCCAACACGTGATAAGTACTGCAGGGGTAAAACCAAAATCTCCAACAACATTCTAGACAGCGGGTGGCAGAAAATCATAACAAGGAATATCTATCCCATACGGGGGAAAGGGATGGAATCTTTTGGGTAGTACGGTTGAGTGGGAGTGCTTATATAATACTTCATTCCAGTTCATCACAGCAACTGATTTTATTTGAACTCACCGATCCATTTGAAAGTAGAAGAGAAGAATCACGCTTGTTTAAGACCGACAAATTTGCCAATTTGAACAACAGTATAAGGGATACAAACTTTCAGGTCAAGGTTCTCGCTACAGAATTTGTGGACAGAGGTTTGGTGAGTAAGTTTGCTAATGAAACAAATCTGTCTCTGGGAAGAACAGGACCAAAACCTTAAAGGCATTATCAGAGTCATCGAAATGATGTTCCAGACAGGTCTTGTCGGGTATGAAGAAAAACGACCTCCACGTCGTTTGAAGGCAATATGTTTGAGTGTTAACGCTAAGGAAAGTGACTCTGAGTCATTGTGACAACAAATGCTATTTCTTCAAGTATGAGTTTGAAAGTTTTGTCAACGAAGAGGAATTGCAACTAGATGAAACCTACTGTTAGTTTAAATGCACAAGTCTCCAATATGCAAGTGGCTAAAATGTTTCAGCAAAAAGCTACCCAAGTGTCATGACCAGGATGTGGGTTGGACCCCTTTGAGTCTACGAAGCCAAGGTCCGAAACACATGCCTGTGTGGTATTTTGTTCTCTATAGACGCTCTGCTGTTCAACTCTCGTGTGAGATTCTTACCACTGTTGATCAAAGGAAATGTAACAGAGGAAAGTACTCAAATTTGTGAGAGGAGAATATAACGTGTATATCGACTTGATTTTATCGACCAAAGCCATATCAATTATTAAGACTCATTTTGGAAGACTTATTTCTCAGTAATTATGGAATTTCTAGCCTGACAGTGTATGTATATATTTCAGTCGAAATACGGTATTATGTTCAGTCGTATTCGGCAATATTTCATTCTCGTGGAAATCTTATTTAGCATCAAAGATATATTAATGCATGCTTAAGGTATTTAGCAATGGCATTTTATTTTCCCCCTACTTGTTACATGCTTTCAATGCGACATGAAGCTTATGATCTAGAAGCACATAAGTGGCTAATACCGGTTCTTTGAAGATGTTATCCGCAAGAGATATTTTCATACAACATCTTGACTACACGTGTAAAGATATTAGTTTCACCTTCAACTGAGTGAAGAGGAGTCTCTAAACATATTAGCGGGTCTTTTGAGTAAAACGTGGGTGGTGATTCCGTTTGTACAATTTTTATGGATTTTTCAGAATGAGGAAGACATGTTCATGCACTTCGGAGGCTATTCCCGATTGTCGAGATTGAAACTTGTTTATGTTTAACTAGAAGATTTTGTAGATAATATCGGAAAATATAGTCAAATAAAAAGTATAATTCGTTCAGAATAAGCGGCGAAGGGGCTGGATCGTTATTAACCTGGGGAAAATGCCTAGCGGCATTTCATCTGTCTGCCGCAGTTGGCTTTATCTCTCATCATCTCAGGCGCTATAAAGAAGTACCAGTTGTGCAGTAGGATTCGTGGAAACAAAACTTAAAACGGCTGGCCTTGTGCCAAAATCTGGTACCAATCTTTCATTGACAATGACATTTTCATAGTGCTTTTACTTCTGTAATATTTCAAATGAATTATTGAATAGAGTTAAATCGGACTGAAGTAGTTCTAAATATGAATATTCATAAAATGGTGTTCGAAAATATCCCGCATTAATAGTCCGAGAATTTCATTTTTCTATATCGTTTGGAGATTCTCAAAATTTTCTTAGATTTCAATAATAAACAGTTGTACCAAATTTTTGTTTCCACAGATAATCCATCATATGAGCTGCAACAGATTTAAGGTACTTCTTAAACTGTGGCACCTGTTTGCAGCAAGATTGACATGTCATGCTTTTAGATGCAGTAATGTATTTAGGAGAGTGTAAGGGATCCTTTGAAGTAAGCCAAACTATATATTTGGCACTCCGTCGCTTACGACGATAGCGGTTCCAGTCGATCCGATCAACGGAACAGCCTGCTCGTGAAATTGACGTGCAAGTGGCTGAGCATTCCACAGGCCTGTGTACACTTGGCGTAGTTTTCAAGGAGATTCATTGTGACACAGAGTGTGAAAAGGCTTGCCATTGGAAATACAGGTGCTACTCATTTTAGTCAAATGAGTGAAATAAAGTGTCTTGCTCAAGGACACAACGCGTCACCAGGAACTGAACTCACAACCTTACAATCGTGAGCAAAATACCCTAACTCCTAAAGCACACACCTTAAAAAAAATATATTACTCAGAATTCAATAAATCATATGTGATATCATATTGTCTTAAATAATACTTTACATACTGTATGTGTCTGAGGTCCAGTATCAAGGTATGTATATATTATATGTATGTATGTGTGTGAGTGTGTGTGAGTGTGTGAGTGTGTATGACTGTGTGCGTACGTGTGTGTTTGTGTGCGTGTGTGTACGAATATCTTACTCTCTGTCTGCAAATATATATCTATATATATATATATATATATAAAACACACACATACACAAGCACATACATACATACTTAAATATATACAGATACTGCACAACGGCCCAGCCCTGAGAAAAGCTCTGTCCACCTCTGTCCACGAACAACACCTTTGACTACACCGAGGAAAACACGTTATCGAACTGCCACATAATGACCCTGAAATATGCCAGAGGACCTATATTGTATACGAGATCATCTGTGGAAAATGTGGTACAGCCTACACAGGAAACACAGGAAGAAAACTGCATATGCGCATAAAGGAATATATGCAGGCAGACACTTCCGTGAAGAAACATCTACGGAAATGCCAGAACCGGGAACTCACAGTGCACAGCAAGGCGGCCCAGCGCAACAGGGGCAACCTTAGAATCTCCGAGGCTATCCTCATACAAAAAAGGAAAACAACCATCAACAAAAGAAGAGAAGCTAGCTGGTTGCTATAGCAACAATTTTCCGCGCACGTCCATTACACACATACACACACTCACACACACGCACATCTACAACATTCCTTAATTTCTTGAAGATGGAGTCATAATCACGAAATATTTATATATATATATATATATATATATATATATACGCACACGCGCAGACACGTAGAGGTGCAAACATGGCACGTGTCTTCTACTATAACCGTGGACCGACATTGTTACAACGCAGTAGTATTAATTCAAAACAATAGTATTATTTTCCAGCGAAATAAAGCACGGTCAGGTTGAAATTATACATTGGAAAATTTTCGTCTTACCTCTGGGAAGAACGCCAAAGAAATGAACAACCTAGTACTCGAATTTCGGACTTTTAAGAATACATTTGTTATCGTAATACTGATTGGTCTTCATTGGATTGTGAAATCTAGTTGTAAGAATATAAACAACATCAATTTTAATTTATACGCCTACACCAAAGAGAAGAAGGGTGATAACCCGATTTAAGCCCCTTTTTTTTCCTTCTAAAGGTAAATAGATGTCTTTTAAAGATGGTTACACTAAATATAAGGCAACTAATAGTAAATCTATTTGGTTGATTATTCCTTATAGGAGGCAAATTAAATTTTATCTTCCTTTGCAGTCTTGGGAAGATATTATTAGCAGTTTTCCAAAGAAATCTAGGTATTACTCTATTATTAACTCGCACACGGTTAGGATTGGTTTATCCAACACAAGAAAAAAACTCTTATAAATTATCTCCTCACATAATATTATTCTGAATAATACATTTACTAATAATAATATTAATTTAGCTATTACCATCCATCCCTCTAGAAATATTAATAACAAGGTCATTGTCTCTGAAGTCAATTCCAATAGAATTAAGTTTATGTCAAGTAATTCTAAAATTTTAAAATTAAAAACACTATATACCAGTGTAAAATTATTCAGGTACCGATGTTTTTTTTTATATAGGTAGTTCTTCTTTTCAGTTATCTAAAGTAATTTCTAATCATTACTCTATATTTAGGGATAGGAATAAACGTATCAGTACAGGGGTTAGTAAATTAATCTGGTATCTAAAAGTCCATAATAAATAATTTAATTTAGATTGGTTGATTCTCTCCATTCCGTTCCCTTATGATAAAGGCAAGGAATTCTGTCTTCTCTGTAATTGTGAACTATTTTTTTTCTATAAATCCCCTTGTAAACAAGGTTATAGAACGTGCTTACTGATGTAAACATTGGCAGAAACACACCTTTAGTTCATATGAGTAATATCTACAATTATATATAATTTAAACATTGATTTTCTTCTGACACTTTACTTCCACTAGATATATCTTGTTCCAAGTCTTTATGGTTTTATTTAATTTACATATCGTTTTATACTTCTCATTTATTTAGTTTCTGATTTTTTCCTTCCTTTACCCCCTCCTCTTTCTATAGGTTACCTTTGACGTTATATCCTCTAAGGATTTTTTATTAAATAAAATTAATAGCGTTTACCTCTGCACTATACATATCCATCACATTCTGTTAAAATGTCTTATTGACGTGTTTTATTTCTCCATTTCCCTGAAGAGAAGATTACATTGTTTAACACCATTTTATTCCTTTGGAATAATACCAATGATATCTTCGAAACATATGTCGGAAGTAAAAGAATTTGAATCACACCTGCGTTTAACACCATTTATGTATATATATACATATATATATATATATATATATATATATATATATATGCATATATACACATACATATATATACATATATTTACATACATACATATATTATGCATATATATATGTATATATGTAGGTATGTATGTAAATATATGTATATATGTATGTGTATATATACATACATATATATATATATAGAGAGAGAGATACTCATATATATATGTATATATATATCTATGTATATATATATGTATATATATGTATGTGTGTATATATATATATATATATATATATATATATATATATATGTAATGATGAAAAATAATGTATTTGCCTCATAATTATTATATTATTATTTATTAAATTCAAACGCGTTTGTTTTGTTTTGAAGAGAATTATATAAAGCGTCAACTTTTTTATGGTAGTAGTGATTATGGAAGACTGGTGGGATCATTATTTGTATAGACTTAAAGATTAGTCGCTGTGTAGCAAATAATTTAGTTATTGCATGTTTCCCATTAATACTGATACGATGTACATTGGTTTATGCGTTTCTTTGTTGCAGTTTCATTAAAGTTAGTGCGTAATCCTGGCTATAATTTGATTGATTGAATGAATGTGGTTATTAAGCTTTCGCTTTTATATTATACTATGGAAAACAGTAGGGAATATAAATTTTATATGAGTTAAAGGCTTGGTCGCTGTTTAATTATGTATCTAGGAGATGGTTAATAATTTACTTATGAATTTATTTACCGATACGGTTGTACATAGGTTAAATGTGTTTGAAAGTTGTGGTTTTTGTGGTAAATTTGTGCACAAACAACACTTATTTTAATGCTATTGATACCCCCGGATTGAATGGTACTGCCTAGGGGTCGAAATCATAATGATATCCGTGGGGCAGCTGATGATAGAGGTATGTTGGATTGTTGGTATGGCTGTTTTTGTATATATGGTAAAGTATTACAACACATCCTTTTAATATATATATATATGTGTGTGTGTGTGTGTGTGTGTGTGTGTGTGTGTGTGTGTGTGCGTGTGTGTACGTGCGTATGTATGTATGTATTTTACCAGCCACAGTTCAGTGATGCTCACTGGTGAACAAGTTTTGGGGGATTGCACCGAACTGTGCCGATATAATGTAAGATAAATATAGTCATAATAACAATAAACCTTGAATGGAAGTTATAAATATTTCAATTCATCGTTACGCGCGTTTCCACAACTTCCGTGTGTCACAGTCCGTATTCCTGGGATGATTAAAGCGTGGATCAAAATATTTAGACTTTATTAACGTATTGCGATATATATTTCTGCATCCCACATGTTCGTTTGTGAGGATATTTTTATATTCATAAGATATTATTTAATATTATTTATAATAGTTATAAAACTTGATTTTGCCTACATGAAATGTGTATCCTTCTTCTTGCTCTTTTGCTGTCCCTCATATTTTCACTTAAAGGCATTTACCATTTTACACCAATCAGTATGCTCCGTTAAATTTTTGGGTGTTGTGAATCGATACATCATACCAAAGAGAGTAATAATTACAAAACAGAAAAGGAAAACGGAAATAAAGATATTAGAAATAATCGTTAATAATATCCTATGGATATGAATGTATCCTCAAAAATTAACGTGTGGGATAAAGTAACATATGTCGTTTCGATTTTGACTTATGATATATAGAAACATTCAGTAATCTTTTGGCTACGAAATAAAGTGTGTTTTTTGCACAACAACTCTTTTTTACTACAAAAATTACCTGAAAAACGAAGTCGGGTCGTACAATTTTGAGGTCTTTAGATAAGGGAGGCAACTCTGCCTGAACAATATATGTCATAGAGCATAATGCGAAAATGTTTAAAATACATGTATGTATGTGTGTGTGTATGTATATATATATATATATATATATATATATATTCGCCATGATAGATCGCTGACCACTACATTTATATTTTTTTCTCCTTGTTTCTCTCCTTATTTCTTTGTGTTCCTTTCAGTTGAAGAGCGTAGCTCGGAACTTCAAAGACTTTCTCTATTCCCGAGCGTTAAACTAATGCATCCATTTGTTGTTTACACCACCTGTCTTTGTCTGTATTTGTAGGGCCATTTGTGGGGAAGACATATTTGACAGATTCCAATACAGATTTTCACTGCTCCACCAAAGATTAGAATCTTTCACATATTCACACCTCTGCGTTCATATTCTATTTGTACATATTAATCTATTCAAATTACTCGTATCACTCTCCCACACTTCATAGTGGTCCGATGTAACCGCTTGCGAATTGGGATTTTAGCGTCACAGTGTGTGAAATTTCAGTTAATATAAAATGTATTCGAGTACTACATTAACTATGTTAACACGAGGTTACAATCAAAGAAAAGGCGCGGGCACACTGCCAGTTTGTGTGCAGGACAAAACTGGAAGCAATATATTGTGACATTGTCTATGTGACAAGCCATATAGATTTGTTTTATATATACTGAATCATATTATCTGTATTGTACTCTCTTTAACATTTTATATTAACCATATTCTGCATATTGTACCCAATTATACGTACAAAAATATTCTATCCTCTATAATCCTAACTCAGATTAAACTTTCATTTACGTTCGAATGTAATCTTTCTTCTTATTTCAGATGTAAGTACGATAACAAATTAAACATTTCGTCCTGCCAACCTAATTATTCCGTATATTTATCTGTTACATTGTTTCAATAAGTTCGTCCTACAACAGTGGTAAACTTAGCTTAACTATACAAATATGTATAAATCGCGATATGATTTCATCTGCTACAATATATTTTCATAAATTTGACCGACGGTAATGTTAAAAATAACCTATATTTACAAATACATGCATCCTCACTGACATTATTTGCATATACTCAATTAGTAATTTTCCAAGTAGAACGCAATGAGTTTCATTTTCAACCTAAAGTATAAATATGTACCAAAGTATCTTTAGGTTACATGAACAAATTCGTTGTTTTAAATAAATGTAGGGTAGTAGATGTTTATAACCTGGACATTTTAAATTTGTATTTTACATTCTCGTATGACATTTTTCTGTAGTACACATAAAACACATATATGAATACACCGTGTTATTCTTTTACGCACAGAAAAATAAGACTACTGTTGTGTGTATCGTAGTTGTTTGGTCACTCTACGGAGTAACAACATTTCTTGACCGTCTACCAACAAAGAGAAATTCACTTCCAATTGCATTTTAAACCCGAAAGAAGAATTTATCTACAATGGAGAGGCTAATTTGCACATCTTCTATATTCAGTGATTTTCAAAAATATATAACCCTAGAAAACATTAAAAGAGAGTTACATAAACACATGAAGGTGACTACATTGGCCCAAGTATAATTTTCATTGAAAAATATATAGGAGTGACTGTGTGGTAAGAAGCTTGCTTCCCTACCACATGATTCCGGGTTCAGTCCCACTCCGTGGCACCTTCTACTATAGCCTCGGGCCGACCAAAGCCTTTGAGTGGATTTGGTAGACGGAAACAAAAAGAAGCCCGTCGTATATATGTGTGTGTGTGTGTCTGTTTGTGTGTGTGTGTATGTGTATATGTGTCTGTGTCTGTGTTTGTCATCCACCGTCGCTTGACAACCGATGGTGGTGTGTTTACGTCCCCATAACTTATGGATTTAGCAAAAGGGAACGATAGAATAAGTACTAGGCTCTCAAAGTCCTGGGGTCAATTTGTTCGACAAAAGGCGTTGCTCCAGCATGGCCGCAGTCAAAGACTGAAACAAGTAAAAGAATGAAAGAATAAAAGAATAAACAAAAACACCATAGTTTACACACTTCAAGCACAAATCTTTGACAGCTAATTCTACATTTTGTCTTTTTTCCTGAAGGACAAATCCCGCAAAATCTTAGTAACTACTTTTTCTCTTTTGGACACTTCAGCCATTATTTTAAGAAATCCGCATCTAGATTGGAGTTTGTTTTTTCTGTTTGAACTGCGGGTGCTTTTCAATATATAACAAAACAAAAAATGTATTGAATTATGTTGTATTAATTGGCTTGAAAAACTCTGTCATTGGCCATCTTTGTATGGCTGATTTCACAGAATCTTATAATAATTCTGCTCGTCATTATGTTACTTAGCGCGTCGGTAACGCTTTCATGTGGTTAGAGAAAAAGGGGAAGAAAGAGAAGATGGAGAGGAAAAAGAGGATAAAGCGAAGAGCGACACAGACAGAGGGAGAAAGAAAAGACGGAGAGAGAAGCGTCCATGACATGTGGTAGGAGGAACGTAATGTTTATTATTACGTGGTTAAAAAAGTTAGTTGAATGTAGTGATATAAAGAAGAGTTAGGAATATAATCTTAACAAAGGGGTGATGTTCTGATAGTAAGATCAAAGCTAGGCACAGAGAGAGAGAGGGAGAGAGAGAAAGAGAGAGAGAGACAGAGCGAGAGGGAGAGAGAGAGAGAGAGAGAGAGAGAGAGAGAGAGAGAGAGATGATGATGGGTGGGGTGGGGTGATAGTGAGTGCATAGTGAAAAGTATTTTTTTTTAATAGATCTATGTTTTTTATATCACCTATCTCTTAATACATACGCATTCTAAACTTGCCATTCCCTTTAGAAAGAATCGAGTTTCCAGTTCGCCTGTCATATGCAATGACTATAAATAAATCTCAAGGGCAGACATTTAATAAAGTGTGCTTGTGGTTGCCTGATCCTGTATTCAGCCATGTTCAGCTGTATGTTGCATTCTCAAGGGCTCCCAAATTATCTCATGTGAAAGTTTAAGTTATCAACAGTGACAAACAAGGGAAAAGAATAGGGAGAACTTATACGAAGAACATAGTGTGCAAAGAAGTATTGGACTGAAAAGTGTACGCAAACTGAAATGTGCATTGGCTCTAAAAAATTGCCTTATGGGGCTTTCAGGTTATGCCATATTGGATTAAATGTTTACCCCCGTGAAATTTTGACCCCTATGTTTTGCATAGAAAATACTTTTTTTTCTATAATTTTTTTTTGGCTAGATAAATTTTAAAACGTAAATTTTTGTGTTCAAGGAGAATTTGGAAACATAAGAGTGTACTAAGCCTTTAAAATTGTGGATAAAGTATATAAAGTATATATTTATATATATTTATATATA
>NC_068981.1:140081578-140082807 GCF_001194135.2 Octopus bimaculoides | reverse complement strand
ATATATATATATATATATAAAGTGAATTAAGTAATCATCGTATTCCAATTTTCTTCACTCTACAATGAAATGCAGAATGAACGACTATCTTTTTATACACACACAACACAGGCTACGCTTTCAGGTTTTTGGGACAAGGTTTTCAGGAATAACACAATAGTTTTATTATTAATTCCATGAATTTTTTCATGGGTCCTGTTAGTAGTAACTAATAAGCAGGTCAAGTATGCCATAGAAGTTCTTGAACGCTTAAGGAAACTCGCGAGCATATTTCTTGATACATTATTTATTATTTTTATTTACACAACAAGAACTCTGATGACATGACCACAGCGGTCCAATGTATATTCTCAGGGAACTTTTTTATACTTTAAAGCCCATACTCAAACAAAAAACTTGAGATGAGATGTCCAAGATAAAGTATTACTTTACAGAACCATCGAATTAGATTAAATAATTTTATATTACAAAGAATGGCTCAAACACAAAAAGGACGACTGAGATCACTGCTATGCTTCGAAGGGTTAATAATAATAAACAGAGAATCGCTACTGCAAAATTGAAGTTATGATTAAGAGTGACGTTTGTGCGGTGGATACTAAATATATAAAAATAAAGTTATTCTCTTCACATGAAACAAATACAAGATTTCTCGTTTTATGGCTTTTTTGCCAATCTCCAGAAGAAACATAGTTTTTATCCTTCGTTCAATGAAGAAACCACAATAGTAATGTATACAAATAAACCACAAATCACTACTCACCTGTTACGATCATACTATTTCCATTAGCGTGCATTAGTCAGGGACTTCATTAATTATTCAAATAAGCAGAACGTATAAGGAAATCAAATCTAATTTTTGCGTCAGAACATAAAATGTAATCACATATGTTTGCTCTCTGCAGAGAGAGAGGGAGAGAGAGAGAGAGAGAGAGAGAGAGAGAGAGAGAGAGAGAAGAGAGATTTGTGGTTTATTTATACATATACACATATATAAATAAGCAAGTATATACATACATATACATATGCATAACTGTACGAACATGTACATGTATTTATACTTTTCTATGTGTATATATATATACATATGTATATATACATATGTATATATACATACACAAACACACATACACACACACATATACATATATATATATATATATATATATATATATGTACATACATACATATATTCATATATATCTATACATACATATATATTTACATAT
>NC_068981.1:140078105-140080878 GCF_001194135.2 Octopus bimaculoides | reverse complement strand
TATATATATATATATATATATACATATATATGTGTGTGTGTATGTGTGTGTGTACTCGTGTGTGTGTACATGCATATATGTATATGAACTGAGGAGAAGCGGGACTCTGATGCCAGGAAGAAAAGGGAATGTTGCATTGGTTCAGGTCGTCTTTTAGTTTGTCTTTGAAGCGCACGAGTGGCCTTCCAACTGAGCTTCATTTTGGGAATTGACCAAAGAGAAGTTGTTTCAGAATTCTGATAGCACTCATACGTGAAATAGATGACCTGACCATCTAAGCTGTATTTTGATGAAGATGGCTTCAATACCTGATACGTTGTCTTTTGTTAATACATCACTGTTATGAATATGGTCAGTCAGTTTTATGTTCGAGATAGTACGCAAGGATCGCTGACTAGATATGGGATGCTCCATCCAAAAAGTGACACGGACAGAATCTATGTACCAAGAAAAGGGGAAGAGGAGTGATTGGATGATTGGATGCGAACACAGCATTAGAGCATAAGAAAACAACATAGCATGGTATCTAAAAAGTGCCACAGAACTACTATTATTCAAAGTAAGCAGGTCAGGCCTTGTGTAGGATGGAAGAGTGCAAAGATAAAGAACCGTGCAAGGACTTGAGAATGAATGAAACTGAAAATAGGTGGATAAAGAAAAGAATGTATGGACAATTTCATAGGGATGTTGAAGATAAGACAGACAGAGAAAACAGATGACTATGGATAACTAAAAGTGATTTAAAACTGGAAACGGAGGTTCTAATCTGTGCTTCCCAAGTGCAAGCATTAAGAACGAATTACATCAAATACAGAATAGACAACACATCAGAAAGTGATAAGTGCAGAGTTTGTGAACAAAACGGTGAAACCGTATGGCGTATTACCAGTCAATGTACGCCACTAGCTCAGAAAGCTTATAAAAGATGTCATGTCAATATAGCAAAGATTGTCCATTGAACATTTTGCAACAATTATGGACTTGACAGAGCAAGAAAGTGGTACGACCTTAAATCCGAAGGCATCATCGAAAATAGAAATGCAAAGATCCTATGGGATTTTATGATTCAGGGCGAGCATGAGATAGAAAATAGAAACCAGACATTGTGTTAATTGAGAAAGAAAGCACACGATGCTGCATCATAGATAAAGCATGCTCAGCTGACAACAAGATATGCGATAAGGAAGAAAGAAATGTGTATAGATATGGCAGGTTAACTTGGGAGGTTAAGCAGTTGTGGTCGATGAAAAAGGTGGTAGTAGTACCAATAACTGTCGGAGCCATGGTAACTGAGTAAAAATCATGAAAAGTACATGGAACAAATAGGGGGCGCAATAAGGGTGGAGCCCTTACAGAAAACAGCACTGCTTCAAACCGTTCGAATACTCCGGAGGGTGCTCGAAAAATAAGGGGTGTTACCTTAGTTTACTGATAGTGAACAGCTGACACTGTAGTACATCTCCAGTGTTGGAAGCTGTAGAAAGACAATAAATAATAATAATTACAATAATAATAATAATAATAATAATTATTATTATTATTATTATTATTATCATTATTATTATTATTATTATTGATATTTTCATCATCATCATCATCATCCTCATTATTATCATTATTATTATTATTATTATTATTATTATTATTATAACAATATATATATACATTTTTCTACAAATAAGCAATTATATATCTTCTCATTATATAACTTCTCAGGGTAGAAAATACTCCTCTTTCTCTGGCAATAAATTATGTACGACGTATAACCACCTACTTTACAGATGTTATGTATTCACATGTATGTATAATAGTTTCCCTGATGATTCTCTTTAGTTAGAGCTGCATCACTGTATAATGTTGCGAGTTATATGAAGTAAGCATGATTTTGGCGAAAATTATCTTTGTGTCATTGTTATATTTACTGAAATATTCTTCAGATATATAACAACGATATAGAAATAAAATGAATTACGTGTAGCCTCTTGTCATCTCCTTATCTTGGAAGCAAACAGAAGTGTCTACACTTACAGGAAACTTCCTAATTTGAAAGGAGCTTTCTGGTTCTAGTGTGGTGGTAAACAGTGTACATAAAAAAACGCTGGAACAGTTACTCCTCACTTTTAAAATGAGTTTGTACATAAACTTATGTATGCATATACAAACAGTCTGCTGTGAATAAACTGTCATCTAAATTACGCAAACATGAAAATAACACTGACATCTCATTGTAATAGATATATTTACCAATATTACATTAAAATATCTTGAAATGCTAAAGAGTAAATTTATTCAATAAAATTCGCATTGGCTTCAACCACGGCCTCCAAACGACTTTGTAATCTCCTGCAACTCTTCAAGACGGTCTCCCTGTTTAATTTGGCGAATGATGCCATAATTCTTGCTTTCAGTTCATCTTTGGTGATACAAGGAGTTTTGTTTGTTTCTCCCTCAACTTCACTCCACACGTAATAATGAAAACAGTTGCTCTCTGGAGAGTTATGTCGCCAGATGTTAGGGGTAGTGTGGTCCCAAAATTGTCTGACAGCCATGATTAGGTTCTCCTGCTTGAGTGGCATGGTGCAAGTTCCTGTTGCCAGGCATAAGGTCTTTCAGATCCACCCTCTTGGCCCAGCGCACCACTACCTCCTCCAGGCACATGATGTAGGGCTCCGTGTTGACTCTGAGGTTATGTGGAAAATGAATGGAGGTATTGCACTGACCTTCAGATTGCCACACAAACACACTCAAATGTTCGTACTGGAGCTTCGGGCGT
>NC_068981.1:140075079-140076363 GCF_001194135.2 Octopus bimaculoides | reverse complement strand
ATATATGTTCATACGAACATACAAATATTACTATCAATAGCTGATACTGCAGAATAGAGCATCTAGATTATCTTCCCTGACAAATGACTCGCAAATAATGTTTCTTTGGTTATATGGCAACCCAGTGATTTTATAACTCAAACACATAATAAGAGCAATATTTCGTAAGGTACATACAACAGGTACTTCAAATCCACAATTTTGCTTCGAATTTAGGACACACACTATTGTAACTGATATAACAGAATATCAGTCCACTGCAATTAGAAATATCAAGCAAGCCGCCCTGATCCCATACCCTACAATTCTAAAACCGAAATATAAAAGACTTTCTTCAGAGAATTAGAGAAGCTAATACAATGCTTTGTTTTGTTGTTGAGAATATTTTGATTAAGGCTGACCTATGTTAAACAAAAAGAAACAACCCAAGCCCCACGTTCCTACGATGGATCCCTGTAGCGATAATTTGATGCACTAAAAATAGCTGCCAGTTCTCCCTTAGCTATCTAGAATCTTTTAAAAGATAACACCATGCATAATACAGTCTAAGATATATAGATTTCCACTCATGATACTAATATTCTATGCCTGCTTCACAGGCATTTATATTAGTAACAGAACGACAGTAATAAAGGGAACAAGAATTACTCAGGTGAGAAGGTTTGTGTAGAAGTACTTATGATGGCGCTGCTGATGGATTTTTTTTTAACTGTTGCTAAAGTAATTAAATATTATGAAATTATTAATACGCTGTGATTTGTATAGTTGCTCAAAGTCAAGCAATTATAGCTGATTTCCGACTAGAACAAATATCGACGTACAAAAGAAATGGTTGCATTCTAACTGCATTTGTCATTAGCTCGAACTAAATTAATATATATTTTTTCACAGTAAGTTTGAGGCATATATACCCGATAATCAGTAAGAGAAATTACAATTTGTAATACATTCAGTATATACCACAAAAATTAGTTGAATTCCATAACATATTACACAGTTTATGTAATAAATTTTTGTAATATACCAGTTAATAAAATTGTAAACTATATTTAATAAATTTAAGAAATTGTACACTACTGCCAGTCAATCAAAATTATTGCTCATTTCAATTAAAATAGTTTTATTATTTTCTCGTCTGGTGATCGACAATTTATAGAATTCGGAACTATTTATACACACGTACACACGCAAACACACACACACACACACATATACATATGTGTATGTATGCGTTTATGTATACATGTATGTATTAATGATTATATATATATATATATATATATA
>NC_068981.1:140071884-140074976 GCF_001194135.2 Octopus bimaculoides | reverse complement strand
TATATATACACTCACAGACACACACGCATATATGTATATTTGTTTGTGCGTCTGTATAGTGTTAATAAAAATTCAGAAAAGTAATTGCTATATTAATCTTTATAAATCATACATGTTTTCAGAAACCGACAGACAAGTTTACACAATTATTTGGCGAATTGCATAAATAACTTTTCGTCAGTCATCTCAGTGAAAATAACACCGTTATGTTTCTTGCAATGTGTGTGTGTGTGTGGGGGGGGGTGCTTACCCACGACATACTGCTGTGATAGATTATTGGGTGACAGAATACTGAGAGGACTATTAAGATAAAAAATCTAGATTTAATGATGGTTGTGAAAGCTATGCATTATCGTACATATTTTACCAGACAACACAGCCACACCTATGCAGTCCAAACATTGCACGTATCTTAATATAGTCGAGGAGAGAAGAACAAACATAACCCGGTGGCAAATGAAACTCAATGCTCCAGCAACAATGCTCACATCCATAATAAAAATGACAATAATAATAACATCAAGAACAGTAGGAACTGTCACTCTCATATATCACCGATGAAATGAGATAGTGGTCACTTGCCAAGATACTTTCAAAGAACTTGTTAGGGAGAAGAATCAGGTGTTTGTAAAAGTTTGGTGGTTGGTTCTCATGGAGTGACATATTGTATACCTCCTACCGCGAAATTTACTACACACACGCCTCCATCATCATACACATTTGAGTATACACACGAATATACTGCTAAACTGTGGTCGATTTTACCGAAAATTATCTTTGAGGCATTGTTATATTTACTGAAATATTCTTCAGATATCTAACAACGATATAGAAATAAAATGAAATACATGTAGCCTCTTGTCATCTCCTTATCTTGGAAGCAAACAGAAGTGTCTACACTTACAGGAAACTTCCTAATTTGAAAGGAGCTTTCAGGTTCTAATGTGGTGGTAAACAGTGCAGATCAAAAAACACTGGAACAGTTACTCCTCACATTTAAAATGAGTTTGTACATATACCTATATATGCATATACAAACATTCTGCTGTGAATAAACTGTTATCTAAATTACGCAAACATGAAAATAACACTGACATCTCATGTTAACAGATATATTTACCAATATTACATAAAAATATCTTGAAATGCTAAAGAATAAATGTATTCAATAAAATCCGCATTGGCTTCAACCACGGCCTCCAAACGACTTTGTAATCTCCTGCAACTCTTCAGGACGGTCTCCTTGTTTACGTTGGCGAATGCTGCCATAATCCTTGCCTTCAGTTCATCTTCGGTGATACAAGGAGTTTTGTTGGTTTCTTGCTCATCCACAGGGATATATGCACGCGTACGTACACACACGCTCATCGATGAAACAGTGCATGTCAAAAATACGTCCAAGCGCAAATACCCTACTTACAGTACGACATTCAAATTCTTAACTAAATTCTTCTCTACCATCTACCAGAGAGATATGCATTAAGCAGAGAGATATGCATTAAGCAGAGAGATATGCATTAAGCAGAGAGATATGCATTAAGCAGAAAGTTGTAATAATTGTATTCATTGTATTTCATGTCTTTTTGTTGTTGTTGTTTTTCTGGGCATATTTGTCTCCACACATGAACGCGCACACACACACATACTATAGGAAGTATGGTGTAGGCGTCAAAAAATCTTTCCTTCAAACATCTGCAGCCTAGCCTCATTAGGCTATCTGTATGTATGTATGTATGTATGTATGTATGTATGTATGTATGTATGTATGTATGCATGCATACATGCATACATGCATGCTTGTATGCATGTATATATGTATGCATGTATGTATGTATGTATGTATGTATGTACGTATCTATGTATCCAGTTATATATTATGTATCTACGTATGTTTATATATGTGTGTACTTGCGTGCGTATTTATGAGTCTATACACATATATATACATACGTAGAGATAGATAGATAGATAAATAGATAGATAGATAGATAGATAGATAGATAGATAGATAGATAGATAGATAGATAGATAGATAGATAGATAGATATCCGATGAGAAGACAGGGTACGCGCTCTGTTAGTAATATTATGTACTTTCACATTCTAGATTCCAGCAATCACCCGATGCAAATCAATCCATATACGAGATCCATTGTTTTGATACTCTCTTCGATAACGACTGCACCATACAACTCCATACTTTGATAAAACAAAACGAAAATACATCGCAAAAGCTAAATAAAAATTCTACATCATATGTCTACCACCAAAAGATAATATAATTTCATAAAGTCGATGAATTAAAGAAACTTCAACTTTCATAATCAGTGTACTCTCATTTTAGAATTTCGCACAGACTTACCCATTAGCGAACAGGTACCTAATGACATCAAAGAGGTATTTTTAATCTACTAACAAATATGAAATTCACATCCTGCCATAATTTCTTCCAGTCATGTATAAATATCATAATTGAATTTATAAAATATGTTTACGCGAATGATACTATGAGTATTCTTATTTAAACCACCGTCTGCCATCGATTACTTTTAACTTCATGAATTCTGCATACACAGTCACTCCTGCATAAATCTCAACAAAATTGTTGTTGTTGGCACACCGTCGCTAACGACGTCGAGGGTTCCACTTGATCCGATCAACGGAAAAGCCTGCTAGTGAAATTAACGTGCAAGTGGCTGAGCACTCCACAGACACGTGTACCCTTAAAGTAGTTCTCGGGGATATTCAGCGTGACAGAGAGAGTGACAAGTCTGACCCTTTGAATCACAGGCACAACGAAACAGGAAGTAAGAGTGAGAGAAAGTTGTGGTGGAAGAGTACAGCAGGGTTCACCACCATCCCCTGCCGGAGCCTCGTGGAGCGTTTAGGTGTTTTCACTCAATAAACACTCACAACGCCCGGTCTGGGAATCGAAACCGCGATCCTATGACCGCGAGTCCGCTGCCCTAACCACTGGGCCATTGCGCCTCCACTCAACAAAATTAACGTCCTACGAAAGAACATTACCTTTTCGAGTTACAAATCAGAACTTCTCGAATCCAAGCCTACCACTTACAGTTTGTGTGGTCACGA
>NC_068981.1:140067273-140071456 GCF_001194135.2 Octopus bimaculoides | reverse complement strand
TATATATATATATATATATTGTGCGTGTGCTAGTACGTATTATTCGTTTGTCTATGTTTTAGTTGCTATGACAAACATATTTTCTATACCAACATTTTGTTTAATATCAAATGAAATAAATGTCTTGATTTGGATTAACGAAAGTTGAAGCTACAATTGTTACTTTGATAAGCTTGTCTTTGGTGTGTTATGTCAGTTTGTAATTTAAGAATTTCTGTTTTGTAATTTATAAACGAGAATTCTTTGCTGATTCAGAAAGAGAAAATTAACTTGGGTGTTTGTTTAGTGTTTATTTAAGTTGGAATACGTGATGTTTCTCTCTGAAGCAAATTTGCATCATATTTATTAATTTGTGAAAGGGATTGTGTTGTTGAACCTCTCCACGGCTTGGTCCAATTTATTTCGGAATAAATAATGTGTGATGTTTTCTTTCTTTTTGAATTTTCATTCTGAATCCAAAGTAGAAGTTGATATTTATTTGAATTTGATTAAAAGTAGTTTCATTTCAGGAATTCTAATTGAACTTAGACGTATTGCTAAAAATCAAAATATATAGAAATATCTATAAATATCGAATTAATTTTGGCACCATGTGTTTCATATTTTTTCCTTCTGAACTACTAGATGAAGGCAGAAACTCGGAAAGCATTTTTGCCCCTTAATCCTCTGTTTTAACTTTCACTTTCATTTTATCTATTCTAATCTTTGTTGTGTTCTCAATTTATTTGTGAATGAAACACAAATAACATTCTACCAGCATAAAATCCCACCTCCTTCACTCACATAGTCATTGTTTCCTTTTAGCTTCTGGTTTTCTCGAATACATTTTCAAGTAATATTCTGCTAATGCTATACAATCAACTCTTTCTGTGCTGGCACATCACGGCAACATCGAACATGTACTGAACTAGGCATAACATGCCGCCCTGGTTAAGACAAGCAAGGAGGTCTTTCGTATTCTTAGCCGTCTTTTCTCTTTTGAATGGTTACAGTTTAGTCAACTGATTTAGAATAAACAAATTATTTCGAAGTAATGATTTCGTTATTGTCACTCATAATCAATGATTCGCAGTAGAAATAATTTCTCAGAGGCAGGCTAAACCTATCTAGAAAATGGTAACAGCACTGAAGTAAAGGCTCGAAAGCTCCTCTTACACCAAACAGAAGGTAACCCTTCTTCGTATTTGGAGCCCCTGTAACAAGAGCTCACAATAATGGAGCCCCTTTAACAAGAGCTCAGACAAATATATGCGAAAAATAAGTAAGGGTTAATGTGAAACTATAAGAATTATTTTCGTCTTTACACACTTTGTCTGGAAATGGTATCAAATCGTAAAATTAAGTTCAATAATCGGTAAAAAATTTTTTTTCTACTTCAGTATTACGTTAACCAATTTTTGCCGATCTTGCAGCATCATTCACAGGTATAATGGGTGATTGAAAACATTTAAGACATCTTCTTTAACATCACTTATACAATGAAAAAATGTGACACAGCATCTCAAAAAACCTATAACATTGTTGCTGCGATGCTGCAATACAACTGAAGAGAACACATTACCAGCTATTTAACGGCAGCCTTAATGTCAACCACTTGGCGACACTAAACAAAAAATTAATCTTTGTGTAGAGAACACACTGCATCATCCCCGCTTCGTTATGACATTTGTAAGAAGGATGTGAAATTCTAAGGCTACACCTACCCCATTCTCGTCTATTTCTGCAGCTTAATAAACTCAAGCAGTTCGTGTTGCTTTCAGCACCCTATTTATACACATTGCATAATCACATTCTCCATATATATCACTCCACCAGTCACACAGTCACCGATTACATCTTTGTGATTACCCTCAAAAAGTACAATCCTGAAATAAATCATATCACTGCCAATATTTTCAATCCTTTTCTCAGTATTTCTCACGTATGTGTGTTTGTGAGTGTGTGTGTGTGAGAGAGAGAGAGAGAGAGAGAGAGAGAGAGAGTGAGAGAGATTGGGAGAGAGAGACTGTGTGTGTGTGTTTGTGCGTGTGTGTGTGTGTGTTTGTGTGTGTGTGTGTGTGAGTGTGTGTGTGTGGGGGGAACATGTGTGCGAGCGAAGTTAATCTATCGAAAAGTGAAGTTATTACCATTTCTACTCCCAATGATACATAGTGCGTTCACTTTCAATATATCACTAAAGATTGCTATAAAGAATAGTCCTTCATGGGTAACCATTGACCGCCTCACCTCCATAGCAGCATTCATAGAGAGAGAAATACCAATGGCTTGCTCTATTAACTCAAGTATTATATAGCTTTCATAGATTTAATCCTAGAAGCAATATCGTTTCATATTATATCACTAACACAATTCAGTGTGTCTATTTTATGAACACCTCGGTTAATTTGCCACTCCTCCGTCATTTCTCTCTTTCTTGCAGCGGAAGTTTTCTTCCAGACCGCAATGATACAGGGCTTGCTAAAGGCGTTCTCTCTGACTCCTACACATGCAACTCTGTTGTAATTAATTTTAATTTTATATATTTTCAACATTCCTCCTGCACATTAATGATATTCTCACGTTTAATTCGAAACATATACATACATCTAACACGTAATTTCTCCGGAACCTTTAGCACATATTGTTTTCACTATCATATTTAAACCTTCGCACTGCACTGACCTACTACAATAGACGCTTAGAAAAGATCTCAAAATGTGATCATGGCAAAGAAGTATTCATGACCCAAACACAATATATAGCAAAAGAGCAACTACATGCAATCATGCAATGACTCACAGTTTCTCATTAGGTTCTAATGTATACAAAATTACAGAAACTAAATACGAAAGAGTGGAACAGTCGTATATAATATTCAACATAGGTGACATGTTTCAGTTAAGTCCTGTCTATACCTCACTAAACAACACCACATACAATAGTGTCTGAAATTAATAGTTAGGTTATATTTGGTATTAGTATAGTCCATTAAAGGAATTGTTCGGCGAAAGCTTTCCTATTTCCTATTTCCGCGAAACGTTTAAAGCTTGCGGGGTCATATTTTTCGGAATAATACTCAAAAAATTCAATCCACAAAAGACCAAATATTTCTAAATATTTGAGTTGCAATGTTTCTATGTCATTCGAGATTGGTTCAAGGATGGTTTATGTTGCAGAGAATCCAAGCTTTGAGTGATTTATAAATTTCATGGAAAGCTTGGATTTGTATAGCAATTCCTGTCTTCTTCATTGCACAGTTGTAGCGGTACAGCCCCGATACACACACACACACACACACACACACACACACACACACGCGCGTATGTATATATATATATATATGTGTGTGTGTGTGTGTGTGTGTGTACGTGTGTGTGTGTATGTGTGTGTGTGTGTGTGTGTGTGTGTACGTGTGTGTGTGTGTGTGTGTGTGTCCGATGAGGCAAAGTATATTTTTGTACGAAGCCAGAAATCTGGATCTGGAATTATCCAGTAATATTTGCTAGTTTATTTGTGTAGATATGTTTTCACCTTGTACTGTATGAATGCAATGTGGTTTTAGAGTCAGGTTTTGACTGCTATCTCTAGCATGGTGGTATCTCTTAGATACCCTTAACCATAATTTTTCATATATATGAGTGTGTGTGTGTGTGTGTGTATCTATCTATCTATCTATCTATCTATCTATCTATCTATCTATATATCTATTTATCTATCTATCTATCTACATATGTATGCATCCATACTAAATTACACAAGCCTGCTAAGTATAGCAGCACGGTGATGACAATATGCAATTAGAGGATGGCAAAATAAAATATATGTTTGCCTCTAAATACTATGTGGAGCTGACATGGTATCTTAATCTACGTTTCTCTATTTTTATCTTGCCCGTACGTATCCAGTATTTAAATAGTTGCATTATACAATGATTAATTCTGCAATAAATCAAACATGACAGAAAGTCTGTGAAACAAACATTTATTCACAACTTACGCTACTCCACACATTTAAAAATATATTTACGCATACACGTCTAAATGCATACATATTTATGTACGTACAACTGTATATAAACGCATACATAGAGGGAGATGATAGACATACAGATAGATAGATAGATAGATAGATAGATAGATAGACACACACACACACGCACACACACGCACACATACACACACACACACACACACACACACACACA
>NC_068981.1:140062714-140066429 GCF_001194135.2 Octopus bimaculoides | reverse complement strand
CAGGGAAGGTGTAAGCAGTATGCATGGACAAGGCTATAAAAGTATTAGAATCTAGAGGTTTCACTGGTCATAGTAGTATCAGGTCATTTTATTACTATCAAAATGTTGAGGAATTAATGTTGAGGAATTATAGCCCTAGGTATATGGGTCAAATAGGTTTTTTACTTTTAGTCTGAATAGAGTAACAGTATAGTGGTACAGACAACAACAGAATTCTAACTAATGTTTACACAATAAGAGGTATGTTAATAAAATAAAATGAGGTGTAGTTATCTTTCACAAAAATCATGAAATAATGTCAATATATATATATATATATCTGTTATTTTCCTTCGTGATTCAGTCATTTGACTGCTGCCATGCTGGAGTACCACCATTTAGTCGAAGAAATCGACCCCATGACTTATTCTTTGTAAGTCTGTTACTTATACTATTGGGGTGGGGGACAAACGGTCGAGACAGGTGGTGGGGGGACAAACACAGACACAAAGGCACGTAAATATATATATGTGTGTATATATATATACACACATATACACGACGTGTTTCTTTCAGCTTCCGTCTACCAAATCCTCTCACAAGGCTCTGGTCGGCCCGTGGCTATATTTGAAGTCACTTGCCCAAAGTGCCACGGAATCTTCTTACCACACAGCCACGCCTGCGCCTGTGCAAAGAGTTTTAAACATAACTGTCTACACACACACACACACACACACACATAAACACATACACACATAAACACACACACTCACACACACACACATATATACATAATTTTATCAAAATTATTTATTTTACATCGGGAATTTACGTTTCGGCTGTCTCATGACTAAGTTTAAATTATGTGAACATGTCAATAACCCCAACGTGAAACCCCAGTCGCTTCTAATTTTACAAGAAATTTACCAGTTCTTTGTTCAAAGTTCCAATATTATTCTTAAACTAAATCGAAATCGATGAAGGTATTCAACATTTCAGCATTGACCTTTTTCATATATGTTTATACTTAAATTGTATGTAATATTGTAGCATGCAAATAGACACGTGTGCGCAAACACACACACTCACACATACATATACATATACTCACATATACATATGCATGCAGAGACACACACACATACATGCATACACGCACACGCTAGTGGAAAAAGTTCACCTGGTGCGTTTCTGTTCAGGAGTCAAAAGGCGAGGGGCACACCTGCAGAAAGCTTTGAGAACCCAAGTTCTTTGGTCACAACGGTGTTTGCTTTTTCAATTGAGATGCCCAGTCCCTTGGCTATCTGACGACATGATATTCAGCGACCTTGCATTATCGTACCAAGATCAAGGTCAAGGCTGTCCTTGGTGGTTGCAGATGGAGGTCTCCCTGGTCTAAGATCATCTTCCACACACTCCCTGCCACACTTGAATTTATTTACCCAGTGTTTGACTGTTGCATATAAAGGAGCATTATCTGTTAAGCTTCTCACCATATATATTCATGGATTTGTGATGGAGTTATGCCTTTCAAATGAAGGTACTTGTAATCTCGACACTTGTTTATTCAATAATCTGCAACAAAAAGAATAAAAATATCAGAATCATGAAAATGAGCAAGAATACTCCGAAAAGACTGTACTTACCAGAAAAAAATTGTTTCGACTATCTAGCAGCCCCGTTTCTAGTATACGCTCGAAATTTTTCATGCACCCCTCGTATATATCGTTAAACTACTGTTAATAAAGCACAGGATGTGTAATGTAAGCATTTTTTTTTTTTGCAAGTAGATATAAAAATATCATCCTTATACGTTCCGTAGCTGGTTGACATCTTTTCAGACGATAAGTTTCCTCACCCTTCTTTCCGAGAAGAGAACCCGATAGTAATTATTATTACGGACCTAACTACAATAGTTAGACATAATTTGCCTATTGCTCATTAAATGACGGTGTCATTAAATTTTGAATTAAATTTTAGCTAAAGTTTTAATAAAAAATATTTATAAAGTTCAAGATCGATTTTATATATATATTCTATATCATATATCATGTCTGCCTCGGAAATTACACAAATATATTCACACAGTTTATTATTTCCTTCGTTAGAAGAAAATCAAATTGTACATCCTCTTACTGAGATTTGTTTCTATGCAGTTGGGCCGTCAGTTAGTGAAAACCTGCAATTACTTGTACCGAGAACTTGAAAACAATAACAGTTTCAATCTGATACATATACAAATTTCTTTAGCTAAGTCAGCATTGCTCTAGTTTGTGATTGGTTTAAATAGAGTTTTCGCATTGCAATTTAATTGTGGATAGAAGTGTGAGGGGTGTTTGACAATTGAAGGAAGCGAACAGTTGTGAAACCTATACTTTAAATAACGGAGGCGTTATAAGCTGTACGCTACCTTTATGAAATTCATGATAGATTTTTCTGATAGACGCTGTTGGTGAATATGATATTATGTGTATATACACAAAATACACACGCACACACACACACACATATGCCATAGATTCATAGATTAGGAATGATTAAACTGCAAGAAATTGTACGGAATATATATTAAAGAACGAAAGTATGCAAACAAATTTATCATCCATATTAATTTGTTTCTAACCACCAATGTTCAGCGCTGCTGAATGTGTTTTCTCATTAATTTGGTCATAATATATTTATTTTCCTATACGCTCATTTTTTTCTTTTTGTATTTTTCAAATGTCAACTCTCCGATTCTAGAAAACTTTATGGAAATTGTAGTTCTAACAAATTAGATTTTCGCTTGTGGAAGAGTAGTCGACGTTTTTGAAATGGTTCAGGCAATAACACGCAACTAGAATACAATACATAAAAACGTATTTATAGATATGCAGTACAACAATGTTTATAAATCAAGCGTTCGATTTTAGATGAAGTAGTATAAAACGATATTAACTGTATTTAGAAACTGAAAATTTCACGAATGCAGAAATACGCTTAGTCTATGAACAATATATATAATTTCCTCTGCATATTGATATGTGCAAAAAATAGGTAATATATGAATTGTCATTTTCAATATTTAATTTCATATATAAAATATACTAATACTTAAGTAATCTTCACTTACTAAGAGAGACGATTAAATAACAATACATACCAAAGACAAACAACAAAATGTTCAGAAAACTATAGACTGTCTCCACTACAAATTTGTAAAATGTATTGTGGAGACAGTAATGCTGCAAGTTTTAAAGGCGATATACCTTCTTACGTTTCGCTTTATGCGTATTATTAATCTATATTGCCGATGTACACTATTACTTTAAGTATCGTTTGGATACTTGAGTATTTTATTTGCAGCGAATTCCGTGTTCATATATCAGACACCTGCATCTATTTTATAATCATATGCAAAGTTAATGCTATACTTTAATATACACTAAATTTATACTGTAGCGATCCTGTACAGCATTGCATATAACAACTATTTCCTTGTAATTTGTAGCTTTCAGATTCTTTTATTATTTTATTTGTTTCAGTCATTTGACTGCGGCCATACTGGAGCACCACATTTAGTCGAGCAAATCGACCCCAGGACTTATTCTTTGTAAGCCTAGTGCTTATTCTATCGGTTGCTGTTGCCGAACCGATAAGTGAGGGTGACGTAAACACAAATCCATCTGTTGTCAAGCGATGTTGGGGGGACAAACACAGACACACAAACATATACATACACACACACACACACACA
>NC_068981.1:140055600-140062630 GCF_001194135.2 Octopus bimaculoides | reverse complement strand
ATATATACGACGGGCTTCTTTCAGTTTCCGTCTACCAAATGCATTGACCCGAGGCTATAGTAGAAGATACTTGCCCAAGATACCACGCAATGGGACTGAATCCGGAACCATGTGGTTGGTAAGCAAGCTACTTACCACACAGCCACTCCTGCGCCTAAAGTGTGTGACGTTTACAGCACCTAGGTTTCCCAAGCGGTCACCCATCTAAATACTCGCTAGGTTCGATGTTCCTTAACTTCGGTGATCGGACGAGAAGCGGTGCTCTCAACGTGATATGGCCGTATTCATTTCATTTATAATAATAATAATAATAATTATTATTATTATAATAATTATTATTATCATTATCATTATCATTATCATTATTATTATTATTATTATTATTATTATTATTATTATTATTATTATAAATGCCTGGATGCAGTACCAGGCGGTGGCTCTCATGGCTTCTGATCTTAATTGATTGGAAGTGTTATCATGTACATTGTTTTGTCGTGGTATAAAAAGCTGTCCTACAGCAAATATTCTGCTCAATACCACAGATTTACTTGTTGGTTGTTTGACCTTAACCAGTTGAGTATGTCCGTTGGTGGCTGACGATATGTGCTTCTCTGATCATAGGCAGAAGTAGTGGGGGTGCATCATAGCTATGTTTTGAGAGGAATTCTTTGGGGTTTGGATAATTCACCGTTGGAAACATGGGTGTTTTGCTCAACATCCTTAAACAAACCTTATTCAGGGACCTTTTGAGCAGGATGGGCTACTCGACCCGAAGAAAAATTCTAACTGAGCCCCACCCGCAAGGTCATGCACTGTTTGTCTTGATATGATATCACTATGTCGTGCACATATGATTGTGATGCATGTGCCTGGTGTACCCTTATCAGACGGGTAGTCATGATGGGTATAATTGGCTTCCTATATTTTACCCCAGTGTCTCTTTGATGGCATGCACAGCTCTCTCACTCAATAATAATAATAATAATAATAATAATAATAATAATAATAATAATAATAGTAGTAGTAGTAGTAGTAGTAATAATAGTAATAATAATAGGAAGGCTGCAAGACTATAGTATAATGAAAGGAGAAATTAGTGAGAAAATTTCCAACTAGCATACTGAAAGAATTAGGAAGGTCCTCGAAACAAATTAAATGGAGGCTCTGTTATCAAAGCAATGAATGCATGGGTTTCCGCTCGTTTTCTTAACTGAACAATGACAGAGATAGAAAACTTGGAAGCCAGTAACAATGCACAACTTGCATCACCCTAAAATTAATGTCGACAAGTTCTAAATATCGAAGAAAGGAAAGAGTAGATGATTGATGAATACAGAAAACACCATCAGAACCAGGTTATGGGGTCGAAAAAACCATGTGGTACATAGTGAGTAAGGAATATATCGGCGGCTAAGTATTTCCTAAAATATATTGAAATTGTAGGATTATTCAAGTACAAAAAGAAAAACGAAAAAAGGAAATAACTAGAAAAACAGGATCGATTCATGTAACAACCCTAAAGTGTTGGATGTGAAGAATGCTGGTTATACCTGCTGGACGAAAACCTGAAGCGAGAAACAGTATAGCTACTTATAGCTGTTCTGGAACAAGCCATTAGGGTGAATTTGATAAAGTCAATGACCAATGAACCATAATGAGCAAAGACAAAATCTTCGGAAAAGAGACAAAAATAGCACAAAAGAGCATAAATTCAGGCATGACTCTGTGGGGATATGTGTTGATTCAAAGTAGCAGCAAATCGTATGAACACGAACCAGAGGCTGACAGAGAATGATAATTACAGAATTTTATGGGATTTCTCTATAGGAGTAGCAATATAACTCATATAAGGAGTCCAGATATGATTATAGAGAACAACAAATTGGCGTAAGTTCATAGACTTTGCAATATCATATGATAATATAGTGGTGACCAAAGAAATTAAGAAAATATCATGACTTAACCAGAGTGATGAAGAAATTGTGGGAGAGACTAAGATGACAATTACTCCTTTGGTAATTTGTGTATTTTGGCACAACACCCGAATTAATACCTACGAGGATGAAGCTTATTGAAAATGAGATCTGCAGAAAAATGTGCTCCTGCATTATGCAAGGATACTAAGATTCTGGAGATTTGAGATTTGGTGTCACCAAAACTCAAAACAACATCCCTGGTGACTAATAATAATAATAATAATAATAATAATAATAATAATAATAATAATAATAATAATAATAATTTCTTTATTTGTTACGAGTTCTCATGGAAAAGAGGAATAGTATAAAAGGCCATATGCTAATATAGCGGACAGGTTCAAAAAAAGCTTTTATGGACCTTTCGTATAACGAGTTAAAAATACTGTATTTCCACACAGGCTGGAATAATCGTGCATTAATCAGTCTTTTTATCCTCCAAATATTTCCCGTATGCCGCTGTAGATAACAGCGCATTTCACCTTTTCAAACACGCTACCTTTGCAAGACCAGCGTAAATATCTTCTCTTCTATCCTTACAAAACATTTTGCTGCCTATCGTCTCTTTCCATCTAGGAGTTTGTCTTTTGCTACCTGCTTCACCTTGTCATATGAATTGAGTATTTTATCGCTGCCCCTGCATCTCTTTTATAGATACAATTATTATATTGATAGAATCTAATTTCTCAGAATTGATCTGTTATTGATTACTGATTTTCTTGTTGTCGATATTGTTGTTGTTTGCTGATATCAACACTACCTATGAACTTACCACGCGCCCATGTTGCTTTCGAAAGGTGACAACGAAATACAGTCAATATTATTCACTATGCTCTTCTCAGTCACACTTATATTACAGTGCGTCATATAGTGAGGCACATACATATGAATGGACGTTTCGCAGGAAAGCTATCTGACCCCGATGGTCCTTATGGTCCGGCTTTCCACTTTAGAATGTTCAAAGTACTACAGGCTTTCCGTGACTGAACTTTTCAGAAAACAAAAGATGAGGAATTTCATCTTTCTTGTGCAAAAAGTAAATTAGTTTTCATTTAATCTGCTCAGGAATAAATAATCAGATCAACAAAGTTTTGCTACTGCTCCATTTCGTATTGCACCTCAATTACATGCACAAGCTGAATATCCGGATTAATGCGAGAAAAACTGGCTCAATTAACATCTAGACCACCCCACCATTTCATCGTTTATTTCTCAACGATATATGTCTCTGGGTGCATATATTGCTTTGTTTACGTTTTTGTTGTTATTGCTATAATAGCTGTCGTTGCTACTCTTGCTGTTGCCTCTGAACGGACACTTAGGACTACTTAAATTATTCTTTTCATAAAAATAAATTATTTTCCATGTGTTGAAAAATGTTTATGAGGCAACAGCAAGCTTGTTTATGCCTTTATGTATTTCGTTCATTAATGTTTTTCTTTATTTTTTTGGTCGGTGTTAGTCGGTTCACTTGGCATCATCATGAATCAGGTCAATCTCCACCACGATAATAATCAAGATATTAATATGATATCAAAACAAAATCATTCGAAAAAGTAAATTGTACTTCTTTGTATAATAGTCATGCTTATACATATATTAATCCAAACACTTTGGCGCCGTAAACAGCCAATGAAGTAACATTAAAAACATATAAATCATTTATTTTCGATATAAAGCCAGAATTAAATGAAATAAAATCTGACTAGTTTTTAGAAACAAGACATGAGGCACATAAAAATATCATTTATTTTTGAAAATCATCGGAAAAATAATGTCAAATTTAGCGAAACTTGGGGGCCAGAAGAAATGTTTGCACTTGCTGAAAAATTTTCAAAATATATAAATAGTAATGATTGCCATTAAGTCAGCAATTTTTACGCATCTGGGAGATAGTCGATTACATCGTTCCTGGAGAGGGGAAAAGTAAAACTGACCTTTGCGAGATTTGATCTAAAAAAACGTAAAGGATAGGATATATGCCGTAAGAATTTTGTCTGACAACTTAACGTTTCTGCCTGCCTGTCACCTTAATAATAACTGCAGTATTAATAGGAAAGACAAAAGGGATAAAAATATTACTATAATAGTATCGTTCACAGCAATAATAACAGATAATAAAAGAAGAGAAGGTGGAAGAGAAAATTACTAATATTTGCTCCAATGCCTTGCCTTAAATTTAGTAAGGGTATTTTTATAGTCGATTACATCGAGGTGAATACTTGTATAATATTTCATTACATAGGAAAGATGATAGCTCATAGGTGAATCCGGTAAGGTTTGAACTCCAACTGCATACATAGGTAACTATATAATACATAGAATGTCTTCTATCGATGCACCAGTTTCTACTGTTACACAACCATGAAGGATAAACATAGATAATAAAAGCCGAAACTGGAAATGCAATAGAAAAAAGAGCCGTAAAGATGAAGTTCTCGTAATTCTATTAGACATCTAGCTCGATAGACAACAAATGCATGCGTTCTGCCCGCTATTAATAGTAAACAGAATAAAACGGTACATTCTAAATGATGAATTACAGAAAATTGTATCTTCATCGATAAAGAAAATTATGTCCTTAATAAAACAGTTAATCTCGGTGAAGCAGCTCCTCGAATTGTAACATGTCAATGCGTGTAGATATAAGTACTATCTGCCATTCCTTTCTACTACTTGCCCGCGTTAAATTGCTAGATCATATGTTTATATATGTATGTATATGTCAAGTCGCTCTAGTGCTACTGGTAACATGTATTTCAGCACAACCTGTTACATGAGTAAGTATTCGGAAACTAAACCGGATACCCCAGCAAACATGCATGATAAGAATGGTGATTTTTGGAGGGCTTGCGGGATGAAAAGTGGTGTATATCAAAGGTCCAAGAATTCAGGCGAGTTGACAGCCATCCAATACAGGCAAACATAGTTGGTGCTCACTAGTCGGAGGGAGCACAAACCATCTACAAGAAGGAAATTTCAGAAGTATAAACGTTTCATAGAGAATTTGCAGCCAGGTGATATTTTGGACAAAACAAAAATTGACGTGAAAATGATATAATTTCGTCTATATTTTGTGTGTGCGTGTGCGTGTGCGTGCGTGTGTGTGTGTGTGTGTGTGTGTGTGTGTGTGTGTGTGTGTGTGTGTGTGTGTGTGTGTGTGTGTGCATGTGTGTGTGTGTATTTATCATAAGGGCACATGAGGCGATTAGCTGCTAGAAAGTAGAGTTAAAATACTCAACTTAACCACCAATGACATTGAAAAATTCAACGGTAGGTGCCTCGTGGGCCCTTATGATAAATATAAACGTTAACTGTATAGATATCTATGGTTATTTAATGTCTGCAGTCACCTATATTATTCTTACTGTTATTATGAATCATTTATATTTACCTCAGATAATAATAGCAATAATGTCTATATAGATATTCGCTTTTGAATATTTACTCCTTATCATAAATATATTTACACTGAAGTTGTTCTGAATTTGGCGCGAAACAATTCAGAATGCTAGCAGACTCCAACATGACGAGTTGAATTTTTTACGTGGTAAGAATTGCTGAAGAGAGTTATGGTCTTTCGCGAAAACTCGAAATCATGATACAAATATATCTAAATACCAAACTATGTAGCATTAACCGGTGATGGTATGTTAAAAAAAAATTAGCTCGTTTGTCTGACTAGTGTTGTTATCCAGATCTTTATGTTAGAGGAATAAACAAACTTGTAATACGTGGGTAAAAATATATTGATTTTAATGGTACTTACCTTGATGAATAAAAGTTCCACATTGTTAAAATATATTGTGATGAATTTCATGTTTCAAAACGTTGCTCCCTTCTCATTCGGCCTGATATATAGTTCAAATTTACAGGAAACAAAAGACGTTAAGAGGTGGAAGAACAACGAGCAGGTGTAGTAGTTTAATGCTCGAGAAGAATGGAAAAGAGATTCACATTTCGAGGCTAGGCTCTTCAGAAAGGATTAAAAGGGGTAAAAAACGGAGAACAAAAAGCAGAGAGACAAAAACAGAGAGAGAAAAATGTGTAAGAATTAACAGTTCATCACGGTGAATTGGCCGGAAGGAAGAGACTGAAGGAAGGGGAGATAATAACAGTGTTCGGATATCAGAACTGGTCTGAAACTTCTTACTTGATGAAGTAAGAGGTATGAAACGGGGACCCCTACTAAGGAGAGAATGCTGCGCTTAAGAGAGGAGGACATCAGGAGGAATGATAACAAGAGACTAAAGTGGGGATGGAGGAGAGTGAGATAGGTAGGAAAGCGGTGGTGGAGGCGGTGGAAAGCTGGAAGGAGAGTGGAGGGAGTGATATAGGGGAGGGTTGGAATGACAATGAGGGGAATGGATCGGAAGTGTGGGGGGAGAATGGGTGTAGTACCGTTGGGTAGGACAGGATGAAGGAGTGAGGGATGAGAGAGGGGAGTGGTGGGTGTAGTCGCGTCGGGTGGAGCAGGATGAAAGAGTGAGTGAAGTATGTATTGTTTAGTGTGACAAAACTCACTCGTGGAGAGGTGGTTTAGGTGATGAATGAAGTGTAAGTTAGAGTTAGCGATAGATGGTATGCAGCAGAAAAAGGTGGAATAACCGAGAGGGACTAATAAGATAGTCAAGGATGTGTACTTTAGAGGCGGCAGGTTTGGTAGTGGTGGTAGTGGTGGTGCTTACAATGAGTCGTGGATATTCTGTAGTCTAGAGAATATACTCAGTCACAAGTAATATCGAGTTGATTCTCTAGTGAATATAATGCTGCAATAGATACCTTGCCGCAACAAATTTGTCTGAGAAATCTGTTCTAATCAAATGTCTATACGCGAAGCCGTATCAAAGATCCACAGCTAACGTAACCTAGGATTGTATTATTCTGAAAGTAGACATGGGAATGATTCAACTCTTTCCAAGTATTTAAATTACTGCACATATGTAACGATAGAACAGCACTGTAACACAAAATAATATTTGCATACGTACAACATATATGCGTGTTTGTGTGTGTGTGTGCATGTTTGTATGTATGTATATATATATATATAT
>NC_068981.1:140046767-140054979 GCF_001194135.2 Octopus bimaculoides | reverse complement strand
TATATATATGTATGTATGTATGTATACTTTTCTCGCTGGATTAAGTGTTCGTTTTTCTTTTAGTCTTCTGCAATTTTATTTTGGGATCTTCTACATATACGAAGAATTTTCCTCCGTCTGGCTGTTGTGCTCTCTAAAAAACGGAAAGCTCAATTATGGAACATTCATTTTAACGACATTTTTTATTTATCTCTCGTCTGCATTACCGAATACTCGTGAACAAGTTTTTGTGTGTCCCAGAAGAAGAGTTAATGGTAGATGTGTCGAAACAATTCCTGTGATTAATAATATATTCTCGTATATTCCATCTTTTGTCGTTCATTTGTTATCTGTCTGTGTGTGTGCCTTCAATGCACGCTCATACCTCTGGATCATTCTTTCAGGAAAATGGATATTTTTTTTAATGAAATTGTCCACAAATATACCTTGGACGCTGTAGATTCAGAGCACATAGAAATTCTGGGAGAAATCAATTGGGGGTTATTTTTCAGAACTGTCCCCACTCGGGAATGTTTCGGAACAATCGTCCATATATGTTACATTTTCCCTGTTTTGTGCGTTTGTGCATCCGTAGATTTCTATTGAAGCAACAAGCAATGAAAGCAAATGAAGCCCTCACCAGAAAACCCATGCTAAAAATAACAGCTAAATGAATAGTACACAGATATTTGTTATTAAGACAACTTATTTGTAGCATACGACTTTTTTTGCACTTTAAGTAAATTCCCAGGTAAACGGTTCTAATAGAAAGGTGCTAAAAATAGAAAGGTGCTAAAAATAGAAAGGTGCTAAAAATAGAAAGGTGCTAAAAATAGAAAGGTTCTAATTATGAATATACCATAAACAATTATAGAAAAACGGAGGAGAAAAAGATGTTGAATCAAAATTACATTTAATACAAAATAGGATTCCATACATACGCGCGTTTCAAAGGACAATACAAATATGTAAGAAAAAAATTATAATCTTAGTAATTATAATTAAATTTATGAATTGTCATTTTCATCAGTTTGAGGAACGTTTGTAAGGACATCAAAAAAGGTTTATTAAGATAAAGTAAATTAAAATAAGATACAATAAGACACCAGAAGCAAAAATAAATAATATACACACACAGTTAAATTATAGAAGTGCAAACTATAATTTGTTGCATAATCTCTATAATAAACATGATATTGAATGGAATCATTCACAGGTTTGAATTTTTTTCAATATATGTATATGTGTGTGTGTAGGGAAACTGAGAATAAGCTTGCCACCCCTTTCTGCTTTCTTTTTATTTTCTATGAATTACGACCTTGTCTGCAACGGAGATTCTTAATATGCAAAAAAAATTACTTTTAGAATTTTTAATACACCCGCTCCTTAACTTTTCAATTTTTTCCCCGAAATTTACGGCTAGGGTTTCAAGGTTATATACAGATGCACAAACGCACAAAACGGAGAAATTGAAACAAATGTGGACGACTTGTTCCCCGAGTGGGGAACAGTTCTGAAAAATAACCCTCAATTGTTTTCTCCCCAGAATCCTATATGCTTTGAATCTACATATTCCGAAGTATATTTGTAGACAATTTCATATAAAAATTTCCTGAAAGTTAAGACGAATTCATGTGAACACCGGTAAATTTTCCGAAAATCCTCCCCACCCCTCCTAAAATACTTTCCCCCGAATATTACTGATTGACTTTTCAAGTTGTTAATTTGCAAATATGATACTAATGTATTTTCATGCAGAACAACACTTTATCAAAAAATTCCCTCCAATCAGTAAATAAAATAAAACGAATACACACACATACATATATATACCCTAGTATTCCTTTATAATCCTGGTACTTATTGAATCTCTGTCTTTTGCCGAAGCGCTAAAGTACGGGGGCGTAAACAAACCAAGAACGTGTGTGTGAAGCCGTGGTGGGGGAAAAACATAGACGGAAAGACACAAGAACGCATGCACACACTCACACACACACACGCACGCGCTCAAACACACACACATCTATATACTATGGTCTTCCTTCAATTTCCGTCTACCGAAGCGACAAATATATCTTTAGTCGTCGCTATAGTAAATGATACTTGCCCAAGATAATTGATAGTTGCAGTGGAACTGAACCCGAATCTATGTGATTGGAGAGAAAACTTCTTACCAATTAAAACAATCAATTGACCCACCTAAAATGTGTATCCATACAGCTCTACATGAACCAGATCACTCTAAGCACTTGTCTATGTACCCCTAAAATATGAATATATATATATATATATATATATACATATACATATATACGTGTGTGTGTGTATTAGTATGTGTCTTTGTGTGTATGTATGTATATATATATATATATATATATATATACATACAGTAGTAGTGATTCAGGAAGCTATTACACATTTTAATAAATCATAGAAATATTACAAAGTTCTATACGAGAAAATTTGCACAAAGCACTCGAAGTTCATATAAAATTTCTCCGTTTTTTTTTTTCCCCTCCGTGAGCAGGTAAGATGCTGTAACAAACGTTGCGTTGAACAACTAATTTCTTCCGTTTCCGAATGTGTTTTCACAGAAGGGTTATCATATATCATTCGCGAATTACTATCTGATGAAGTGTTAAACATATCTAGGAAAACTTACAATGTCAAAATAAGAATTAATAAAATGAAATAAAATTATTCTTATGAAATATAAAATAGAAAAGAAGTGATGCAGAGAGAGTTTGTGAATGAAATGGTTTGTGAGCGACAAATATGGAGGCATAGGTATTTCATGTTCAGACTATATATCTATATGAGCCTGCCCATTCACATGCGTATATATGTAATATATATGTGTATATATGTGTGTATGTCTCTGGCTTTATGTGAGCGAATGTGTCTTTGGGTATAATATTTTAATACATTTACATACATTTACATACTAATTAAGAAAAGAGCAGGTTAACCATTTATTATTCATAGACGACCCAAATATTTTTGATACGACTTAGAAAATATTGTATAATCTTTTCGGTATGCTGACAATATATTTTGAGAAAAATAGATACCGGAATGGGATGCGGTAATTTCAAGCGCGGGATCCTTTTGAGTAAGAAATGGACATGCTTAACGAGAAAGTACAAGAGGTTGACAATGATGAGGTTTAAAAATAGCTGTGAGTTATCGAACCTGATTGCATAAAGATTTTATAAGTAGTAAGGGGAGAATATTTCCAAGAGTTAAGAAGGTTATTAAAATGCGAGCTTAATGACGGAAATACCATAACTTCCACAAAATGAGTTGTATGAAACCAAATATTGTCCGTGAATAATCAATTCAATACGGAATTTTTCTTAAGGAGTGAGTTTTGAAAGCAGTGAGTTTGAACCTACATTTCGTGGATCAAGTAACGAGATACATAAGTAAGTATATCGATAATGAAGGGGTCTATGATTGATGTATATTTGTAGTGAAAAAAACCCCACATACCTTACATGCTCTTGATGTGCTGTAAACAGGGAAAATCCATTTCACGAATATTTGATTCCTCCCTAGAGCTACCTTCCTTGCACTACATATACCTTTAAAATGACAGTTGCTTATATAAAGGAGTCATGAAAGAAGCTAGAATATAAGTTCGAAATTTCCCCAAGACACCTGACGAAGGCTGGAGGGTATATCAGCCGAAACGTTGTGTTAACAACAAACAAGATGAGGACAAATATCCGTCAAATGTAAATAATGTAAATAATGTGAATATATTGTTGATTAATATTCTTTTTTTTTCTTTTGTTTGTTTATTTATATTTTGTTGTTTACTTTTTTGGCGGTCATTTCGATAACCTTTCTGTTTAATACAGAATAAATCTCGCACTGTATTCGCAAAAGCTCCCGTCAAGAAATTTTATTGGAAATTGTCTGTAGTTTGAGATCTTAAGATCTTTGTCTGTTTTGATGACAAGTTAAATATTTGCTTTTAGTCATCCAATTTATGATTACGTTTCAGCAGGAAACGTTCATCCATATATCTTACTTTGGCCATGAGCTTCAACCGGAACCCATACCAGTTGTCTGGTCCGTGTGACTTCGAATATGATTATTTTAAAGCTTGATTTCTATATTAACATCTTCTCTTCTCAATTTATTTTCTTATTCTGTACTTTAAGACTTCACACTGACTCATCACTCTATATATCTTTCCAAAACGTCTGCTTCTCTCTGAACTGGAGCTTCATTGTTGTGCCTTTCTAAATCCTGCTTTTCGTTTTTTGGAGTGATCTCTTCAACTATTGTTGACTAAGGTGTTATACTTAGCTAATACAAAAGATATGACTATAAAATAGTTACTGATGCTGCTGCTGCTGTTATTATTATTACTATTATTATTACTATTATTATTTTATTTTCTCTTTATCATTATCACACGTTTTTTAGAGCCCCTGGAGACTTACATGCGAAACGATCTTGCTACCTGCAGCCTACGGTAGCATGTTATCCATTCATGTCAGCTATCCAATACTTTCTTCATTATTCCGTCAGTGCCAAGGAGGCAAACCCTTTTGTAACAGTTCTACTGGGCACTCTATTCCAATTTCCTTTATATTCGCTTTGATGCCTCCTGTTATTGTTCCCAAGGACCCAAGAATAATTGGCAGTGTCTTCACCTTCATTTTCCATAGCCGGACTATTTCGTACTTAAGAGCATTGTATTTATCGACCTTTTCTCCTTCCTTCTTCACTATTCGTGGGTTAAAGGGGCATGCAACATCAACTATATAGCATAAGTGGTGCATCTTGTCCACCACTACTAGGTCCGGTCTGTTATGCTCTCGCACCTGATTTGCTTGGATTGGGAAATCCCAGAGGATTTTGCTAGTCTCCGACTTCACCACTCTCAGCGGTTTGTGATCAACCCACGTCTTGCCTTTCTCTAGCCTTCACAGTGTCCAATGTAACACTTTCGCTACCTGACCCTGTCGCCACGACTTGTAGTGATTTGGGGCAAGTCTAGGGCACTCATTCGTAATATGAGCAATGGTTTCATCCACTCCATCTTTTCCCAGCAACTTCTATTATTATTATTAATTATTATTATTGTTATTATTATTATTATTATTATTATTATTATTATTATTATTATTATTATTATTATTATTACTATTATTATTATTATTATTATTATTATTATTATTATTATTATTATTATTATTATTATTATTATTATTATTATTATTATTATTATTATTATTATTCTCAGCGGCGAGCTGGTTTAATCGTTAGCATGCCGGGGAAAATGCTTTGCGTCATTTCGTCCGTCTTTACATTCTGAGTTCAAATTCCACAGAGGTCGACTTTGCCCTTCATCCTTTCGGTGTCGATTAAATAAGGGATCAATACAATCGTCTTAATCCCTTCGTCTAAATTTCAGACCTTGTGCCTACAGTAGATATGATTATTATTATTGAGTGAGAGAGCAGCAAATGCCATCAAAGTGACACTGGCGTACAAATATACGAAGCCTAATATAACCATCATGACTACCCGTCTAATATCGGTACATCACACACATGCATCACAATCATACGTGCGCGACATGGTGTTCTCATATCAAGATAAACAGCGCAATACTTTGTAGGTGTGTCCAGTTAGAATTTTCTTCTGTTTGAGTAGCCCATCCCACTCAAAAGGTCCCTGAATAAGAGTTGTTTAAGGATGCTGAACGAACCACGCATATTTCCTGTGGTGAATTATTCAAACCCCCAAAATTCCTCTCAACACATGGCTATCATGCTCCCCCGCTACTTCTGTTCGTGATCAGAGATGCACATATTGTCAGCTACCAAGGGACAATCTCAACTGGATAAGGTCAAACAAGTGACAAGCAAATTTGTGGTATTGGGCAGAATATTTACGATAGCCCATTTTTTGTACCAAAACAAATAACACTTCCAATCAGTTAAAATTAAATTTCATGAAAGCCACTGCCTGGTATTGCATCAGGGAATTTTAAAATTATCATTATTTTGCTGGGATTTCTGGAAAGTGTCAGTTGTCTACAGCCAGCAGACTAAGGTGACACTTGTTTATTAGTCATGCATCAAGAACCCTGTGAAAAATTATTTCAGTTCCAAGCAATGCTGTCTTTTGTAGGTTTTCTACCTACACACTTGCACCCATCTTTTTCAGCCATGATATTTCCAAGTGCACCAATTACTATTAGTAACACATTTACTCTCATCATTGACCACAACCGTCGTATTTCCCACTTCATATCGTCATAGTTGTTTATTTTTTTCTTCTTTTCTCTCTTTGATCCTGTTTTTACCGGGGCATGCTATGTCGAATTTTCATGTATGTTCTTTCTTTTTTTCTCACAACAACAATGTCCGATTTCCGATATCTGGATGAATTATCGCACTGAATCATGACATCCCACAGGATTTTGCAATTTTCATTCTCAGTGACTCCTTTTGGGGTTTGTTCATACCACGTCTTTGCTCTTTGTAGGCCGAGATTTCCACAGAGTTCCCAATGGATCATTCTTGCCACATTGTCTGGTCGACTTTTGTATCGCGTTGTGCTAATTTCCGGTATTCAGTAACGATGTGCCATACCGTTTCACCCCTCTCACCACACATTATGCATTTGTCGCTGTTGGTAGTGTTGTCTACTCTGCACTTATTATTATTATTATTATTATTATTATTATTATTATTATTATTATTATTATTATTATTATTATTATTATCATCATCATCATCATCATTATGAAAGCGGCAAACTGGTAGAATATTCAGCGGCACTTCCGCTGGCTTCTTGCTTTCTCCGTTCAAATGCCATCGATGTCACGATTGACTTTCACTTTCTGGAGGTCGGTAAAAAAAATGTACGATCAAGTACTGGTATCAATGTAAGCGACTAGCCTGCTCCACCCAAAACTGCTGGCCTTCTGCCAAACATTAGGAATTATTATTATTATTATTATTATTATTATTATTATTATTATTATTATTTTTATTTTTATTTTTATTTTTATTTTTATTATTGACTTCTGACTTTGTTCAAACGTGCCTTTGTGCAGACGTGCCTGAAATTACTCCGAGGATTCTGAATGTGTTTCTAATGTAGCTGAAATAGAGAAATTTCATTAAAAAATTTCTTTCATACAGAGATTTTTAATGAACTATTTGAAAGACTTTTCCGCACCGATGTGTGATATAAATTGACTTTTAAAATAATTTCATTTTCTTTTGCACAGAAATTCCTAATCAATAATAAAGTCGCCCTTTATCATAAAAAATGATATGGAACAGAGTAAGACATCATCGAAAAAAAATGCAACAGTCAGTAGTATTAAACGTAGAGTTCTTCTAATTTTGAAAAAGTATAAAAGTATGATATTTTTGTGAAAACCTGTAACATTTCAAACAAATTTTCGGTAACAACCGACAACAATAACACAAACATATATGATGTTGAACAGAATGTTTGGAATGCAGTTTAGAAATCAGAATTTGTGAGTATACTTTTAAGTTGATGCCCTGTTGATAAGAAGAACTTAAGAGATAACAAACGCACGGTATCAATTCCTCTTTCTGTCTCTTTCGGTCTCTATCTTCCTATATGTGGCATTACTGATTAAATGGACTCAATAACCATGAATTTTCTTGCCAAATTCTCAAGACATTATTTTCTTTGAGAAAGATACAGTAGTGATTTTCCCATCGCCTTTTACCAGTTTATTTACAGTGTATAATTTTTAGTCTCCCGACATCCCACTGAGGCATAAGTTTTGTTCAATTTTTAGGTAGACAGAGAAACACTTTTTACAATTTGGCAATTTGGACCAGTGCTTTAAATTGGAATATAATACCATCTCCAGTGAGAGCGAACCTTGGAGTAATGTGGACAATGAGTTAACTTTAATTAATCCAAACGTCTGAAATACGAGCTGGAACCTCATTATAATATACAGTTTATCTTGCTCAGGACTAGTAACATCATATCCATAAAAAGGGTGCTTCTCTGCAATAAGCTTTCACCCAGGTAACTCGTCTTTACCAAACCTACAGGAGTTTCCTTTCTGCCTTGAAGAGAACAAAGAACAGCCCTCGCACATACATGACGCGAAACATGATGGAGTCAGAATCTAGTTCTTGTAATCAATCACTCAATCCATCTATCTATCTATCTATCTATCTATATATATATATATATATATATATATATA
>NC_068981.1:140043477-140046605 GCF_001194135.2 Octopus bimaculoides | reverse complement strand
TCTCTCTCTCTCTCTCTCTCTCTCTCTCTCTCTCTCTCTCTCTCTCTCTCTCTTTGATATAGTATATTTTGTTTTCAAAGCTAGAGGCAAGATTAAAGAACAAATGAAGGTGGCACGCGAAACACTTGCCAATATACCAGCCCCAAAGTTCAAGAGATTTAGTACTAGTATTGTCATCATCAGCAATATCGCTCTACGGTTGCTGCTTTTTACAGCTGTACATCACTCCCATTCCTGCTCCTCTGGAATTTCGTTATGGCTTTTCAATTAAGGAGGCAATCTGTTTTAGACTGCGGCTGTAAGGAATATATGTTCTGAAGGCAAAGAAATTGTAAGCTTATAGTTTGGAAATGTTAATACTATTGTCCGTATACCAAATGTTAACGTTATTATCGTTATTATTAATAATTTGGAACGTTACGGCGGCATTTTCTTTTTTTTTTCTTTTGGCTCTATGTTCTGAGTTCAAATTCCATTGACGTTGATTTGGCCTGTCAACAATTAGGAGTCGATAAAATTAAGTGTCACTTGAGAATTGGAGGCGATGTAATCAACTGATCCTCCTCGCAAAAGTGATTGCCTTGGGCTAAAATTAGAAAGAATAATCTTTTCTACTCTAGGCACAAGTGGGGGCAAGTCGATAAGACCGACACCAGTATGCAACTGGTATTTAATTTGTCGACCCCGAAAGGATGAAAAGCAAAGTCGACCTCGGCGGAATTTGAACACAGAACGTAAAGACAGACGAAATACTGCTAAGCACTTCGCCTGGTGTGCTAACGTTTCTTACGTCTTTATTGCCCATAAGAGGCTAAACATAGAGGGGACAAACAAGGACAAACAAAGGGATTAAGTCTATTACATCAACCCCAGTGCGCAACGGGTACTTAATTTATCAACCCCGAAAGGATGAAAGGCAAAGTCGACCTCGACGGAATTTGAACTCATAACGTAAAGATAGACGAAATACCGCTAAGCACTTCGCCTGGCTTGCTAACGTTTCCGCCAGCTCACTGCCTTGGGCCAACATTAGAAAGAATATTACTGATGCTGTTGGTTTACGTTTGTCGCTGCTAATTTTAGTATTACCGTATTTAAAATTACAACATTAGAATGACTGAGAGGATATGAAATTACTAGCAATATATAGGTGCAGCCGTGGCTATGTGTTAAGAAGCTTGTTTCCCAACCACGTGGTTCCGGGTTCAGTCCAACTGTGTGGTACCTTGGGCAGGTGTCTTCTTCTATAGCCCCGGGCCGACCAAAGGCACGTGAGTGGGTTTGGTAGACGGAAACTGAAATAAGGCTATCGTATTCATATATGTATATATTTATGTGGTTTTGTCTGTGTTTGTTCCCCCACCATCGTTTGACAAATGATCTTTGTGTGTTTACGTCACAGTAACTCTAGCAGTTCGGCAATAGAACCTAATGGAATAAGTACCAGGCTTACAAAGAATAAGTCCAGAGGTCGGGCCACAGTCAGAATTACTGAAACAAGTAAAAGAATAAATGAACATAAGCAAAATCTACCGGAATGTAATTGCACCATATAACTTTAGTGCTGGGCCTTTCAAACTTAGTAATCCTAAGTATCTTTACATTATATACTTATAAACTTATTCATAGAAATTATTGCTTAACACTACCAATACCAAACTGAATAATAAAATTACTAAAAGGAAATAAGTTTTAACTGATATGATGCAAGAAATCAACATTAATGAAAATAGCTTCTTAAATACCCTCAACCATTTTGAAATGATTCTCTCATTTCAGAATAGCTTTTCAAATATGGATGATGCGCTTCAAATAAAGAAGATTTAGAATGTTTAAATATATATATGTAAAAAAAAACTTTTTGAAACATCGCGCAGTTTGTTAAAGTCGATGTAAAATTCAAAGTACAGAACAAACACATAAATATATATAATCATTTAATCGACAGCATGGGAGAAAATATGAGAAAAAATAGTACATATCTGATATTTATTTGCGCTGGTGATTATATAATGGCAATGAAGTTGAGTTTTGGAGTGTCATGGAAGCTATAAACGAACAGATAATATCATACAGTTGAGATAATTTCATGCATATACACCATATAAATTACATACACAACACACACACACACATACATGCATACATACATATATCTATATACATATACATATATATATATATACTTTATGTATATACGCGGGTATTTACATATTAAAATTAGATTATGAATGTCTTCAATATGGCTGATGAATAAAAAATTGAAATGTGTGCTATGAATTACTAAACATAAATACGGTAGGATCTCACATGTATTAGAAAGCAAGTTGAAAATCTTCATTTAGCTGAATTTATATGTTGTTCATATTGCTATTCAGTTCCTCAACATTCATTTTACATATGTAAGTATTAAACTATATGTATATATACATGTGTGTGTGCGTGTGTGTATATGTGTTCAAAAATTATATTGCAGTATGGTGAACGGAACAAATGGGAAATACACATATAGAATGTCGCTAAATCCTCGTCAGTTACCTTCCAAAGGTTCGACAAGGATTTAGCGATATTCTATGTGTGTATTTTCCGCTTGTTCCGTTTCTTCCGTTTTTTTTTCTGTTTTTCATGCTTCTATTGGGTTGGTAAGAAAGTAATTTCGGTGTTTCAGTGTGAAATTAAAGTCATTTTTCTTCATACAAAGAATCAATTTTATATTTCCCATTTTGTTCGATGACTTTTTGCCATCTTTCTAAATGGCTATGAGAAATTTATTTCTCCTAGTTGATGAGGAGGAGGGGACGTGGTGGTCCTAGTCAGGAAGACCTTGGACTTGCAGGTAAGTACAATCTTTATAGACCCAGAAGGTAGGCTGGGGATGTCTAATAATCTGAAAACAAGTGCATTGCCTGCCTCAGTTTTCCAAAATATAGCTAATTTCCTATATTCCAAAATTACAATTGATTAATCTGGTGGGAGGTATCTCTGTTGACCACCGACTTTAGATTTTATGCATTCGTCTGACGTTTTTGGCTCTTCAATAAATTTTACGGCTCTCTCTCTCACACTCTCTCTCTCTCCATCTCTCTCCATCTCTCTCTCTCTCTCTCTCTCTCTCTCTCTCTCTCTCT
>NC_068981.1:140030344-140043075 GCF_001194135.2 Octopus bimaculoides | reverse complement strand
ATATATATATATATATATATATATATATATATATATACATATATATATATATCTCCAGACACACACACATAGACACAGACGGACTCAGAAACAAACACACACACGCATACAAATATATATATGTGTGTATGTGTATATGTATATGTGTGTGTGTGTGTGTGTGTGTGTGTGTGTATCTATCTATATATATGGATAAATAGATAGATATAGATATAGATAGATAGATAGATAGATACATAGATACATAGATAGATAGATAGATAGATAGATAGATAGATAGATAGATAGATAAATAGATAGATAGATAGATAGATAGATAGATAGATAGATAGATAGATAGATAGATAGACAGACAGATCGATAAAAGGATAGATTGATTAATTTGGCATCTGAGTAGGATATGGATCATTCCAGAGGTCTAGCAACGGAAGAATTTGTGCCTTACCAGCATTCTTCGAGCGGATGCAGGCTTCCAGCGAATGTTCAGTATTTTACAAAATTGTAGTTTGTTGAAGTGTTTGATTGGTCACCTTTACTTCTTGCTTTTATATAGTAACACTTCTGATTCAGAGGGCTATTTTTCACTAGTAACACCATTGATAGTTAATTGAAATATTCCCTCACTCTAGATAAAGTATTTGAAATCAAACCTTATGTTGTTGAACGACACCTTCAGATACTTTCCTTTGGACATTGGATTGATAATCTCAAATTCGCTTCAGTGAGTAGATCTCAAATCGATCATATAATGTAACATTGACATGCAAGCTAATAGTAAATAACGGGAAACTATATCAGATTGTCGCAGACTATGTGAAATTTGTTATTCGTATCCATAATATTCACTACTTATATCTCGGAAGAAAAGACAGTGGTTATGACCAACTAGTGCATCAGTGGTAATGGTCTTCAAATTTAGTTGTGATTAAGTTCGTATATCATTTATCAGTTGTACACTCTACTTTTCTTAGCTACATGACTATCGTTTGTTTGTTTATAAAATCACAAAGTAGTCAGAATACATAATCGTGTTATACAGATGGAATTACAAATAATTCTAAAAATATACTTAAAAAGACACCAGAATAATATATTTACGAATATATTTGTCTTTCATGATATGCTTCATTTCGTAGTTTATACTAACTTTTAAGTAGTTCAACAAAATTGCGCTTTTGTAATTATTCATATGTGCACATTTGATGCTGTGTTTATGTATATCTGCATCCAATAGATATGTCAGTGTATATACTTACAATGCTTTGTTTCCTTTTAATAATACATAAATCTGTCTTGCCAGAAATCAATGTATTAATTCTAGTCTACGCCACAGTCTGGACTCGACAAAAGGATGCCTACTGAATAAAAAATATATTCAAATAATATCATCCAAAATGTCATGATTCACAGCAAGTTTTAATCTGATATTCTGAAAATGGCAAAAAGCATTTACTATATTGTCGTTTTCTTTGTTAGTTTCATATACTTTAATATTGAAGTTATTTCCGTTTCTGTTTGAGACATTCTTAGTTAACCCATACATTTCATATCAACGTCCCCATATTGTAGTAAACAATATTTAGTTTCGTTGTTTACAAACTCGGAAAGTTGAGGTAATGTCACCCAGTTTAAATACTGGTTTACTAAGAACTTACATTTATTATACATGGCTCAATCCGACGCATTCATAATATACTTTCATTTTGTTAAGAAAACGATTTTATCCGTGATTGAGTCAACCTGTGTCAATTGTGTGTGGTTTATGATGCCATGTTGAATTGGGATCATCTTAGATTGTCTGTCATCCAGTCCTATTCCTGTGTGATTAATAATCTTTTAGTATTTATCCCAGATACGATGAACTTGTTTGAACGCAGAAGATGCTGTTCCTCTCCACTTATCATTCGTAGAGTGCACCGCGACACTTAATTTTATGTTGATTTTTCTGGTAGTGGTGCGCGTAAGTTGTCTTTTTGTTGAGTGATAGATTGCTGAGTGATACATTGCTGAGTGATAGGCTGCTGAGTGATAGATTGCTGAGTGATAGATCTGTTGTGTCATGGATTGTTATCTTCCTGGTTTTTAGTACATATGTCTATATTTAGAGAGTATAATTGTAAGTTCAACAAGCCTTATTTTTTTAAATGTCCTTTTACAATACAGTTCTGTTTAAGAGATCAGGAATTATGTACAATATTTATATTCGACGGATATTTGTCCCCATCTTGTTTGTTGTTAACACAACGTTTCGGCTGATATACCCTCCAGGCTTCATCAGGTGTCTTACTCTTTTACTTGTTTCAGTCATTTCACTGTGGCCATGCTGGAGCACCGCCCATTCCAAAGTTATTTTTCGATATTATTATTATTATTATTATTATTATTATTATTATTATTATTATTATCATTATTATTCAGGTCACGGGCATATGGCGTAGTGGTTAAGAGCGCGAGGTACTAACCCGAAGATTCCGAGTTCGATTTCAGGTAGTGACCTGAATAATAATAATAATAATAATAATAATAATAATAATAATAATAATAATAATAATAACATCGAAAAATACCTTAGGTTCGAAATTTCCCGAAGACACCTGATGAAGGCTGGAGAGTATATCGGCCAAACCGTTGTGTTAACAACATCCAAGATGAGGACAAATATCCGTTAAATGTAAATAATGTAAATAATGAATGTCTTTTACGTTCACTCTCATTGTACTCTACTTCGGGCAATCGTCATGTTCGATAACTTCGGATCAGCTAAATCTTAGTGAGTGAGATTTAATATAGACAAAAGTATGCAAGAGGAGAATCCGGTAATTGTCTTCATTGTTAGGCTTAATTCGTCGCCTGAATTAACACTAAATCTTATTCTCGGGTACAGTAAACAGAGTTTAACCTCTTATAAAATGTTGCTTCATCACTTGGCTTCATAATGTTTTAAAATTATAAGTTGTAACATTCTGATAAATAACTAATCGCTCAACAATAGTTGCATGTAGGCGAGGTGAATTCTAATGTATCTACAAATTATACAATTGAAATTGAAAGGAGATTAAAGGTATCAATATTGATGTTGAGGTTTTAAAATTAAATAGAAAGGTCGCGCTTTCTAGAAGACAAACTCAGAATGATTACTTGCCAAAAGAGTGGAACTTTATGACACAAAGATACGTAGGGTGACCTAGTGTGTGCCATTTTTCATGCAATGCATATAGCAAGTGGTTTCAACTGTTGTTTAAAACACAGCTGCATACGGCAATTATTATCGCATAAATAGAAGTATATAACTTTAGATACGTTGAAACTCATTGCAGTGAATGCGATTGATGTTTTTCTAAGATATGAATTACTGTTATTCACATTCTGAATCTCTATTTAGCAGAAACAAATACCATGATTGGTATAAAATAAATCAAACCAATAGCATAAGCCTAACATCTTGCATGAACTTAATAATTAGCGATATAACGTGAATTTTTTTCGTTTAGTTTTCTATTTTGTGCTCGCTTGCGTGTAAGCGGATATTTGTCTATTCCACAGTCACGGATATTTGTGCATTCCAGATTCACTATTATTCTTAAAACAAAAAAAAAAAGACATGTAATTTAAATATTTTACAATAGATGCTAGTCTTCACAAATATCTGCAATCAATCAACTACAATATTTTCTGGACTAATAATGAAATATCGCTTTACTTTGACTTGACACGGCGGCCTACATTATCATTATTACTTTTTTTTAAAGTGTATCTTGATATCTTTTCTATGGGTTGTGGTTGCGTAACAGACATGAATTGTCTCCAACCGGAAATATTTTGAAATATTAGCAGGATACTAGTTGGAATATTTCATATATTCAATTTTCGTTATATAACTAACTTTTATACCAAATACAATCTGCTCGAAAATTACTATTTGCATGTCACTTTTCGCATGGCTGCTTATCTTTTCTATTTAATTTACAGCTACAAAATAAATTAGAAAATGTTTTCAAATACGGTTTACATCCGAAGAGACTTCCTTATTTGCTTTTGTATTTTGAAAAGGAGGGAAGATTCCAATATCATTTCTCCTCTTCATAAGAGATATCTGATGTTTGCAACTATCATTTCTCCACAATAATCAGAAAATAGCAACAAAGAAAAATGGTTAATATTCAGAAAAAAATATTCAAAAATCGTCTAAGGTTTTAAAATACAATATTTTATAAACACTGGTGTATTTTTGTGTGTTATTTTTATCTCAGTGTTTTGCGTATTTATCGAATTTATTTCGTTGGATTAATGATTTAGTGAAGCGATATTGAATAATTTCAGGAATACTGAATTTTTACTCTTATAAATTAGAAAATGCAAAAACAACAGTAAAATAAAGAAAAAGAAGCTATGCAAATTGGAAATAGAAATTTAAACACACTATACAAATGTTTTATGGATACAAATTTCGAAAACAATTATAAATCTATTTAAAAATATAAACAAAATGTTTTCCCATGCTATTTGTTATGTTTTATCCTTGCTTATTGTTGCTCTTTTATTATTCAACTTTTGAATTGGTATTCCAAGATACAAAATTAACGAATAAGTTTCGAACCGTCTATGACAATACTTTATACAAATTATCATAGAAGCATAATAGAATTTAGTCTGTATTACTTCAGTATCATCGATGTTTTTAATAAATTTCAGCAGGATTAAATATTTTATTTCCCTTTCCTTTTAGATAATTATATCATTATCGAGTTACATTTGGATCTATATTCCTACATAAATACATAATTGCATGCATTTATACTTATACTACGATTATTCGATTTTTAATCGTGTTTTGGTATATACCTTTTAATTCATTATTTTCTGTAGAGCGACAGTCGCTAGTTCTTCGAGTAGATATGTGTACTTATTATATTATTAAATGCTCTTTCTTTCTTACACGTAATGTCGTTTCTGGGAGATCTCACAGAAAACAGAAACGAAACTGTGTACGACTAATGTCAGTACGTTATTCGGCAATTTCTAGAAGTAATGTAGCAATCCAGAACCATGGGTGATGTGAGAGATACTAACCACGTTTAATCTTGACATAAAACATCACGTTGAATGGATTCAATGTTTGTTTACCTCGTGTGTATCTAATTCGAGTATCAGAAATAGATTCATTTTACTGAACAAAGTGACTTCTAATGACTGAACCAATTTCAAGATTGATAGCGCCCAAATTATCTCTAATGGAAACATAGATGAAAGAGAAATGTATACGAGTGCCATTAAACTGGTTCGGATGATAAAAGAAATTTGATTTGACGTGATTCTTTTAGACATGTATCATGATTCTTTGAAAATTTCTTTTCATTATGTAGTATATATTATTTTAAAATGTACAATTAAATATAATATCTTCAGAAATGTATTGATGTAGAAACAGGAAAATAGAGAAGTAAAAGAGATATAAATTCAACGTATTTTTCTGTTTGAACAATTTCAAGAAAAGAACAAGATGAAACATTTTAAGCAAAACACGCTCATTTTGCATTGCATCCACATAACATATTTATCTCAAGCATGCTTCAAGTAATAGCAGTAATAGTTTGATATGGAGATGCTTAACAGGGGAAATGGGGTGGTTGTGATGTAGTAATCAACGTTTCTACATAATCATGCGTTTTTATATTGACATTTAAGATGAAATGGAGTTCACTTTCACATGACTGTATATCGTACAATGAGTAAATTTATGGAAATAAAGCTTAGAAACTCATCGTAGAATTGCCTCCGCTCTACTACATTACGCTCAACACTGATGGTATTATTATTATTATTGTTGTAGGGCGGTGAGCTGGCCGAAACGTTGGCACGCCGGGCGAAATGCTTAGCGGTATTTACGTTCTGAGTTCAAATTCTGCCGAGCTCGACTTTGCCTTTCATAATTTCGGGGTCGAAAAATTAAGTACCAGTTGCGTACTGGAGTCGATATAATCGATTGGCCCCTCCCCAAAAATTTCGGGCCTTGTGCCTAGAGTAGAAAAGATTATTATTGTTGTTAAGGCGACAAGCTGGTATTAAAGCCGTGATCTGGCAGAATCGTTAGCACGCTAGACGGAATGCTTAGCGGTATTTCACCCGTCGCTACATTCTGAGCTCAGATTCCGCCGAGGTCGACTTTGCATTTCATCCTTTCGGAGAACATAACATAAGTACCAGTTGTTCACTAGGGTCGATGTAATCGACTCATCCCCTCCCCCTTGTGGAAAAATTTGGAACCATTATTATTATGGTTCATTTTAGTGATATTGTTATATTAAAATTTTGTAGATGAATTTCTAAAAAAGATGGGTGACTGTGTTGAAAATTATTGGAGACAAGGGAACTAATCTCAGCATAAACGTGTAGATTATAGACCACTAGTTGGAGGAGGGCTAGTGTCCCTCGTGGTCTGGATTATCTTGGGTATGCTGGGTTCCTTCATTGAAACTGGTCGGGGGCTTTCCTGTAACAAAAATACTATATCGTTCAGATATTGATATATCGTGTATATACTATGTAATTTGCATTAAATCACTTCCAAACTACTTCCTTTTACTCAGCAATTTTATATAAACACACAAATGATAACTACTCCTCGTAATTGCTGCTCACCTGATGCCCCTGTGAGAAATAAGAATCCTCTTCTTCCTTATCCTCCAGAGCATCAGCATTATTATTAGTATAATTTTATTATTATTATTATTATTATTATTATTATTATTATTATTATTATTATTATTATTATTATTATTATTATTATTATTATTATTGTTATTATTATTATTATTACTTTATTACTATTATTGCCTTTGCACAGCTTCTAACGCTCGAGATGTACTACTGTGTCAGCTGTTTACTTCTAGTGAACTAAGATAACACCTCTTATTTTTCGAGCACCTTCCGGAGAATTAGAGCGGTTCCAAGCAGTGCTGTTTTCTGCAAGTGCTCCACTATTATTGCAGCCTTTATTTGTAACACGTACTCCTCTAGATTTTTGATCACTGTCCCTAAGGCTCCGACACTTATTTGTACGACTGCCACCTTTTTCATCGACCACAACTGCTTAACTTCCCAAGCTAACCTGTCATATCTCTCGGCTTTTCTTTCTTCCTTATCGCATACCTTGTTTTCAGTTGGGCCTGCTCTATCTATGATCCAGCATAGTTTGATTTTTCGCAATTAAAACTATGTCTGGCTTCCTATTCTCTATCTTATGGTAGCACTGAACCATAGAATCCCATAGGATCTTTGCTTTTCTATTTTCGACGAGGCCTTCAGGTTTGTGGTCGTACCAATTTTTTGTCAAGACCATACTTGTTGCAGATTGTCCAATGGACAAGCCTGGCTGTATTATCGTGGCGTCTCTTATATTTCTTCTGGGTTAGTGGCGTACATTGACTGGTAATATGCCATACGGTTTCACCATTTTGTCCACAGATTCTGCACTTATCACTTTCTGCTGTGTTGTCTGTTCTGTATGTTATGTAGTTTGTTCTTGGGGCTAGTACTTGGGCAGCACAGATTAGAGCATCCATTTCCGGTTTTAAATCACTTTTAGTCATCCATAGCCATCTTTTTTCTCTGTCTGTCTTATCTTCAGCATCCCTATGAAATTGACCAGGCATTCTTTTCTTTACCCACCTATCTTGAGTTTCATTCGTTTTCAATTTCTTGTACAGTGCTTTATCTTTGCAATCCTTTATTCTACACAAGCCTGACCTTCTTACTTCTAATAATAGCGGTTCAGTGGCATTTTCTACATACCTAGCTATGTTGTTTTCTTCTGCTCTAATGCTCTTTTCGCATCCAATAAGTCCTCTTCCCCCTTTTTTCTTGGTACATACAGTCTATCTGTGTCCCTTTTTGGATGGAGCGACCCATATCTAGTTAGCGACTTCTTTTCTTTCTGTGTAAGCTGTTTAGTTCGTCTACTGCCCATGCGATTTCCCCTGCTCCATATCTAAGGAGTAAAACCGCCCAGGTGTTGAAGCTTCGATCTTATCCGTCCGTTTAATTTCGACTTAATTATCAGTCTCAGTCTGCGCAAGTACTCCACCTTAAAGTTTTCTATAAAAAATAAATTATCTCTGGTTTTATTAAATTACGAAGAATATTTGCAATTACTTCAGGGATTCTAGGAGTGAAACTTTTAATTTTTGCACAATGCCTGAGTCAGCAATACTTTTATCGTATCTTCGCAGAATTTGACCTTTAACGAATATATTGCATGTTTTTTGTTTGTTATTATGTTGTTGTTTTCCACTTTAATTTCTTAATGAAAATAATTATAATCGAGCCTCATCATATTTTTATCTATTCTAAAGCAATAAAACAGAGATATTAAGAGAAACATTTTGATTGTTTATTGTTATATGGTTTGTGAGTTTCTTCAGCAAAAGGCATATTTGTGTATTATTATAGATAATTTGTTTCTAAGATTAACATAAAGCCAGACATTTTAGGAAAGCTTACAAGTTATTAATTCCATTCCATTAGATGACTGATAGTTACTTTATTACACCCGGAAGGTTCAATGGCAAAATTACTACATCATCCTCACTCGGAATATAAAAATATACGACTGAATAGTGTGTTATTTGATACTCTAACACTCCTAACAGTTCTCTACGATCCTGTTGATTTAAGAAATATCTGGGTGTATAATATTGTGTAAGGAGGTGTATTAACTGAGGTTAACCTGTGGAGGTTTATTTGAGGAAAAGGCAGAATGATCTGACAGATGTGGGGTTAACTTGGGAGCAGGTTCAAGGAGCTTACGACCTTGCTGGCTGGAGATCTCCTTTGAAGCTATGGTCCACGAAGAGCGGGATAAACTAAGACGAAGAAACTTAGTCTTATTGTTGTCCGCGCTCTGTATAAACGTTGGCGTTTATTGAACTCCCAGTAGAAAAGTGCACATTTTTACAAGAGAGTTTAATGTTAATCCTTAAAGAAAACGGTTATATCGATCATTAAAATAACAGTCAGTGCTATTAAGAAAACTACGGAAGTAATTTGTTTTCTCTTTTTCATCAATGGTTTTCCGTTTTCTTTTTTATTATTAATATTTCGTTTCCTTTTTCGGTTTTGTAGGAAAGTAAGACAGACTATCGTTTCGGTTTAATAGCATTTCATGATAACAGTCTGAATCGGCCCAAATGATAGATCTCCTCAGACTAAAGTGAAAGAGGAAAGTAATAGTTTTGTATTTAGTCAAACATGTTGCGGTTTTTGCCTCCTTGTAAACAAACTAGAATTAGCATTTAAATGGCCTCCAATCGCCCCACGACGGCTTTACAAACGGGAAGAACATATTTGGTATTATACTATAATATATTCCTCCATAGGCAGCCTGGTCACAGCCGGCATGCTTTTGAACATAGATATTCGGAACCGGTTACGCCCTGATGGAAGAGGATATGCAAATATCACCATATATTCATGTGTTACAATTTCATGGCAACTGAATCTCATACTCAGGATGGTGAATGAAAGAATCAGTAACATGGTGATCGGAGTGAAATACGGTATATAGGTACGTGTGATTATGTTCTGATTTCAAACCTAACTGAATTGGAATTAGTTCTTTCTTCTTCCGAGATCAATCATATACTTCCAATCAAGAACCAGGATCGATATAATCGTTAAGACACATTTGCAAATAGATATAGCAATTTCTGCTTATCGTATCAGTACAGAATATGTTGTATACATTCGTTCAAATAAAACACACACACATACACACAGACATTCACATAAGTATGTATGGGTGTACGCATGTGTATGTGTGTATGTGTGTATGTAAGTGTGTGTGTGTGTGTGTGTATGTGTGTGTGTGCACTTGAGCCAATGAATCTGTCAGTCAGAGAGTGCTACGTGTTAATTATTAAGTAGAGTTCAAAAGCCAACGAGGTTGATTATCACTTATTCCAGAACTAGCTTCTTAAGATATCACCAGCAATAATGTATGATATCGCACGTAGTGAATGTGATAATGATTATATCAATAAGGTGTATTTATGCATTATGTTAAAAGTTATCATTTCAATCATTATTATCTTGCGACGTACGTCAAAGTTCAGCCAGTTGAGAACCTCTTTGGCTATTAATGCTTCTAGGTGTATAAGTGAATTGGTGACATATCCAACATATTAAACATGTATGGGCAGCTATTCCGGAACAGAATGTGTTGATATAACCTTTTAAGCTAATATGTGAATGTACTAGCCTGTGTATGTGTGCATGAATATATCCAGTGTGTAATGATTATGTTTCTCTCTGTTGAAGCTCTTTATACGAAATTACTTTAAAAGTGAGCCAAGCAAGAAATCCCAAAAATGTGCGGTATGGAGTAGGAAATAACTAGAGAGATAGCTTACCTGCTTAATACTCCACATGAGTTCTTATTCCTTCACACTGACATACATAACCACAAAACATACATGTGGAATGTATCTCTGTCTTTGTGTTAATGCTTGCAGGTGTGCATTTTGTGATGATATGTGTGGACTCATATACCCAGAGAACATTTTAACATCATGATGAGAATAAGAGATCAATAGAAAGGGTTATACAAGTCAAATGTAGGGCGATGACAGCATGTTTTCTTTCAGGAAATATACTACACATGTTCTATAAATTACAGGGCAAGTTTCGCCATTCAGGTTTTATCCATATAATCCCCTTTTATCTTGACATTTATAAAATGTCATTAGGAAGTAATTTTAGTATAAGCAGAGTACATGGTTAACAATTTCATCATTTTTAACAAGACACTCAGATCAAGCCAATGTGCTCCAGAAGAAACGTGCAATGTGATTTTCTATTCATAGTAATAGTCATTTCTCGCAAATCTCTGCAATAATGCTACCCTAAAAATATTGCAATGTTTTTATCTCGTATGAGATATAAGCGAAAAAACATTCGGGGCATTGCTGTACTATAATTAGGCCACCTTTATATTTACGTAATGATTGGATATCATCACAGCATAGTAATAATGATTAACAAAGTGAGAAAAAAAATCATCTTCTTATATCAGAATTACTGTCAGCTCGATATCTGCCATAAGGAGTAGGTGAAAATATGCAAAATATCTGATTGATAAAATTTATCTTGTTTCGCTATCAAATAATATTCGTGTGTAGTATATCGATGTGTGTGTTTGTGCGTGCGTGCGTGCGTGCGTGTGTGTGTGTGTGTGTGTGTGTGTGTGTGTGTGTGTGTGTGTGTGCGTGTGTGTACGAATATACATTCCAGTATAGTTATCAGCATTATGCGCATCCCTTACAATAATTCACATAATCAGAAGTAAACCAAACATTAACATATAAGAATCACATATAAATGTTACAAAACAAATGTAGGGTTTTTTTTTTTGCGTATGTCTGTGTTTGGACTTGAATATTTCTCACGCTACGGCCCATTATACTAACAATATATAAAATACATTGCTTTTATGTCTGCTTATTCTGTTTACAAATAATTCCGTTTTTGTTTTCATAAGATCTGCATTTTTTTTTTGTAGCTGTGTAAACACACATCAGCTCTTGTTTAACAGGCCTATAGTTAAAAGTATCCCATCTCTGTCTTTCCTGCCTTTTCTGTGTATGCATATCATTCTATATTTTCTCATAATAAACAACGTTGTGGTGCGCAGCACATATATCTGCTACTTCTTTTACATCAAGTCAAAATATAATGGATTCCTAACTGCTCCTTTTTCATTCGGTGGGCGGTGTGCTGGAGAGAATAATGAGAAAATGTTCTGTTCCTCATCGAATCGAAACATTTACTCAAAATGTAAGTATATTTCCATTTCAATGATGCAATATGCAATAACTTCCATCCAAGGGAAAATAGATATAATTAGTCACAAATTTTGCTTAGATTCCAGTAGAATAAATTGAAAACATATATATTTTATAATGAATGATCTATCTTGCAATCGCAAATATATTTAATAATATGCTCTTATCAAAGTATATGAATACATTAATACATTAATAACCATTATTGCATTGAATGACGAATTTGAATAAAATTTCGGTCAATTAATATCTCACTCCAATTTACTGATATACTAAATGTCAATTAACAACGAGATTGTAGTGTCATAAATAAAAGCTCGTTGCTATTGTAATCATAAAACAGAATCTCGTAGTTCAATGCTTGAGCTAAACGGTTACCATTGATACAGAATTTTTATAAGCACACACAAACACATTCACACACACAGACGCACGCACATACACACATATATGTATGTATATGTGTATGTAAGAATGTATGTGTATGTGTATTCATATAGGTTTATATATATGCATATGTATATTATCGATGCGTGTTGCGTATGTACGTCTATGTATATATATATATATATATATATATATATATATATATATATATATATATATATATATATATATACATGTGTATGGATTCGCATTTATATGTATGTGTGCATAAGTATGAGTATATCCGTGCATGTGTGTGCGTATATATGTATATGTATGTGTACCTTCATGTATGTATGTATATGTGTGTTCACGTGTATGTATGTGTGTATGTATATACATGGGAAAGTGTGTATATCTGGGTATGTGTATACATATAGATTTATATATCTGTGTGTGCACATTTGTATATATATATGTATATATATATATATATACATACATATATATACATATATATATATATAT
>NC_068981.1:140026645-140030334 GCF_001194135.2 Octopus bimaculoides | reverse complement strand
ATATATATATATATATATATATATATATATATACATATATATACATATATATGTGTATATATGTGTGTGTGTGTGTCTGTCTGTATGTATGCATTATACGCGAGTGAGTGTGAGGAGAGGGAGAAATGTATATATACTTTTTGTTTATTATATATAAGGAAATAAATATGAGCTAGCATCATTCTCCCCACCACCACTCCCAAACCAAAATACATTAAAAACCACTTTTCTATCAACAATCTTTTTTATTAAGACATGTATCTTCCACCTCATTAACACCATCCGACCAGATACACACCTAAAACAGAAAATGATTGAAAGAAAGTAATTGGAAAAACATCTTGTCATTTGATTTCTAACGTAATATGAACTATTGAACTGGCTTCACAAAACACTCCTTTAACACCCTACCATCTCCCAACACCACTCCCCATCAAGTATCTTGTCTTGATCATTCACTACTTTGTTTCAGCTATCATTATTCAACAGCTTTTCACTCCCACACTAATTAACAAATCCAACACCTTCTAAACACACCCAAATCCTCTATATAGAATCACAAAATCCCAAATCCTCAGATCTGCTGGACAACGAATGCAAGAAAGTCCCAAAACATTTAACAAGGAAAATTATTAAATAAAACTTTTCTACATGCAAGTTAGCAAAGAACTTATTAGAGGTATGAACTAGAATTTATTTTATCAAAAGATAATAAAAAGAATAGATTAAACTCATTAGAACTACTAGTGAAATCATTCTTTTTCCTTTTTCAAATATACCAAACTGTACCAAGGGTCTCACACATTTTCCAATATATATATATATATATATGTGTGTGTGTGTGTGTGTGTATGTGAGTGTGTGTGTGTGTGTAGGTAGGTAGGTAGGTAGGTAGATAGATATTCTAATCAAACGAATTGACACCAGAACTCATTTTTTATACTTATTTTGTTTTTGTTGCCTGTTGTCAAACCACTAGATTACGTGGACGTAAGCAAACTAACGCCGATTGTCAAGAGTCGGTAGGGCACAGCCTGAGACAAGGTCACACACATAGATACATGCATGCATAAATACATGCATGCATACACACATACGTACATACATACATATATACATACATGTTCATAAATATGTGCGTGTGTGTGTATATATATATATGTGAGGTAATGGTATCTAGAAGACCCAAAGAGTATCGGGTAACGTTAAATAAGTGCTATGGACAGGCCGTAGATTAACTCTTGGTTCGATAATGATACGAGTGAGGAGTCTAATGTGGGTCTTGTATTAGCATGTATATATGTATTAGACAGAATGAGATAACAGAGCGAAGAGTGTGAGATGTTTTCAGGACATATAATGAAATAGTCTTTCAACTTTTTCTGGGATATTACAGATATCCCTTCATCTGAGACGGTGTGAGAAAATATTTGAGTTCAAAAAGAGCTGCATTAAGGGATGGGTAGAAAAAAAGTTAGAGAAAAGGTATGGGTGTGGTGATACCGAAGTGAGTAGTAATTTTGTTGGTAAAATTTGAAGTGGAGGGAAGAATACAAGGATGTCAACTTATTCTAAATAGACATATTTGATAGGTTAGTGATAGATATGAATCAGAGAGGAGGAAAGAAGGCATAGTGACATACAAATGCACATACATATATATGTGTGAATATGTATACATGCGTACACATACACACACACACACACACACACATATATATATATATATATATATATATATATATATAAATCTATACATAGGCCTATAAATCCTCATGCATATATACACATGCAAGTCCATGCGCATTCTTAAATGTATTCATACACGCATATGCGTGCGCATACATATATATAGACATGCACATGCCATACGTGCGCGTAGGTGCACGCGTAAATACAATCACAGGCATGCGCGCATACAGGTACATACGTATACATATGTACACATATACACACTTATTCATATATATGTTTATATATACACGTACACACACATACACACATGCACATCCTCCCATCACATTATACTGACCACCAACCACAACTCCTTCTCTTATTTCTTTCACCCTTCATTTATTCATACTCATTTGACTTTTTGTTTTTTTTTCTCTCCCTTTCTTTGTTTTTACTATTAACTCTCTTTCTTCCTCTCATTTTCTCTTCCTGCTTTAAATTTGACCTCTATCCTCTTTCTAATCATACACATCCCCCCTCCTCCATCTATTGACAAATACTACCAATACATTCTCAAATTTTCATTCACAACACAAAACCCTTTCGAACGAGCAACACTGACTTCACGGATCCATAATTTGAAATGTCTAAACATGAACTGCCTTTGGGACTTACATACCATGTACAGGAAACATTTTTACCACTTCTATACAACATTTTCCTCAAACTACAATATTTTTATAGACTTGCCTTTGTTATCTCATTCTGTATAATACATATATATATGTAAATATATAAATTGCTATAATTTTCATTTCAGACACATAGCGTAGATGTGCTCCAGTCGAACCTGAGGCGTTATTTGAGTATGATGGATACAATAGAAAAAGTTCAAGTCATGCAAACTACGATTAAAACACATACACACACACACACACATATATATATATATATATATATATATATATATAGAGAGAGAGAGAGAGAGAGAGAGAGAGGGGGGGGGATAATAGGCATTAAAAAGACTTTTGGGTTACATAGAAGAAAATAATGTATTCCAATGATCGTAAATGGGTTTCATTCGTCCAAATAACAAATGAATCTTAAGATTTATTTTCAGAGAATGTATCCTTCAACAGGAAAAAATGATGTTTATACTAGATATGCGTTCAGTTCTTCACCAAGGTATGTGATTCTTTAATAGAAGAGAGGATATAGCTATGCAAATAACGGAAGTCATTATGAGGGCTCATGGGAGTAACATTAGATTGCTTACTGTTTTTCATAAAACTTATATTTGTAATGTGCGATATATTGTTATAAGCGGTAGGTTGTTCAGTTGTGCAATAGAAATTACTCGGCTTATAGCTAAGTGGATGCAGATTTAAATCGTGTCAAAGTAATTGAGTAGTATCTATGTTTACGCAAATGAATAGCGTCAGAAATCTTATTTAAAAGAGTGGAATTAAACATGCGAAGAATATTATATGATTTGTTATGCATAGTCTACATCTGCCCGTAATTGTAATGTATAGTGGGGCCTCGTCTATAATAGGCCAAGACAATTAATATTCTGTAATTTTAAGTCGTGTATATATCTAGCTAGCACTGTTGGGTTTTTATATTTTAACTTTACATGTTAAAATATTTACATTTATTCTATATCGTCTTTTAATATTTATAGTGATTCCTATGTATACTCTAGCTTGATGTTTGTCGTTTGCCACACTGCATTTATAGATCACGTTTTTACGTAAAGAGAAACCAGAGAGCGGAAATGAATCAGAGACCCTACAATTACGCTCTTTTATTTATATTCCATTATTCTCATGTTTATATATCCATATTTTTATATGTCCATGTATATTTTTAGTATTTATATATTTTTATATCTCTAATATATCGATATATGCTTTCGCTTGGACAGTTCTTATTTTTATCTTAACTAAAGCCGTATATATATGTGTGTTGATCGTAGTTTGCCTGACTTGGACTTCTTCTATTGTATCCATTAT
>NC_068981.1:140024689-140026313 GCF_001194135.2 Octopus bimaculoides | reverse complement strand
TATATATATATATATATATATATATATATATATATATATATATTTATATGCGGGGGGGGCTTTTTTCAGATTCCGTGCAACAAATCCAATCCGGAGGCATTCGTCGGCCCGAGGCTTTAGTAATAGACATTTGGTCAAGGTGCTATGCAGTGAGTCTGAACCTGGAACCATGAGCCTTGGAGGCAAACTACTTAACACTCAGCCACTTGGCTGTTATTAGCAATATTTATGGGACAATCATGAAAGCCAAGGTTTTCAGGCAAAGAAAGTGACTATTTCGAACGTGTATTACAAATTAGAAATATAACCTGAACATAAAATATATGTGACTTTCTAGAAAATTAAAAACTGTAACATTTATCATTCTTGTTATTCAAATTTCAGTGAGGCACCTTTCTTCCTTTGTTAGAAACGAGCTCCTTCTTTTTAGGAAGAATTCAAATAATTAAGAAAGCTACATGCATGCGTATTTTTTGCCCAATAAAAGCACATTGAAATCGAGATAAAATTCTTAGCTGATTTTGGTGAAATTGTTATGGATCACAAGTATTATTAGACAGTTAATGGTTCTGACATAGTATGTTACTCATTAGCCACCTGGCCATTGCATTTAAACACACATCCTGTACAAATAATACGAAACTTCGCTTATAAAAATACCATTCTCACACAGGAGTCATCCAGATTCAATATCGACTCTACTGACAAGTCACGCATAACTGTTATTAAACAGAAGCCTTGATAACATTCCCTAAGTGAGCAATGACAACTTAATCCCACTTATCATTACCAAAATTCGTTCTGTAGATAAATAAAAGGCACACTAAAGAAAATTGCAATCCCACTTATCATTACGAAAAATTAGTTCTGTAGATAAATAAAAGACACACTAAAGAAAATTGCGCCAATGTGAAACAAGACTAAAACTATTATGAATTGATAAGATTTACAATATTTGGTATAAAACGGTGACACAAATATTACACAAAGCAAAGCCCGCATTGTGTGGGCTATTCGGTACTTCAAACCTGAACAGATGATGAGGTCTTTTAGTGTGTGAGTGTGGCACAAATCTGAGATGTGTGGGTTTGACTGGGTATGAAACAACTGAAACGAGCAAACATTTCGTCGGTATTCCAACGCATGTCGTCTTACTAATTGACAACTATTAATGCTGCAATACAGTGAACTCTCTATTTTGCAAAAATGTAGGTTTTTCCTATTGCTACAGATACAACTAGATGCCTTTCATCACTGAATTACTAGGCTCTCTACTAGACTTAGCAAGCACTATTTCTCTTTCTCTTAGTCTTTTTCTAACTCCTTCTGTAAACAGCAAAGATTTCTCTCCAGAAATACAAAACCTGGAAATCTACCTGTGACCAACGTTCTCTCCATGCAGCATACTAACGTGATACATGCACTAATACGACTAATGAATATCACAATTATGAAAAAGTCAACGGAAATCATGTGTGCTCAATGGCTTTCTTGGTGCATGTAAATGAAGTGTGGAAGCTTAAAAGTAAAACAGTACATATATATATATATATATACTCTTTTACTTTTAAGCTTCCACACTATATACATACGTATATATATATATATATATATATATATATAT
>NC_068981.1:140023579-140024516 GCF_001194135.2 Octopus bimaculoides | reverse complement strand
TATCATATATCATATATATATATATATATATCACTTAGTGGAGGCGCAATGGCCCAGTGGTTAGGGCAGCAGACTCGCGGTCATAGGATCGCGGTTTCGATTCCCAGACCGCGCGTTGTGAGTGTTTATTGAGCGAAAACACCAAATGCTCCACGAGACTCCGGCGGGGCATAGTGGCGAAACCTGCTGTACTCTTTCACCACAACTTTCTCTCACTCTTCCTGATTCTGTTGTGCCTGTAATTCAAAGGGTCGGCCTTGTCACACTGTGTCACGCTGAATATCCCCGAGAACTACGTTAAGGGTACACGTGTCTGTGGAGTGCTCAGCCACTTGCACGTTAATTTCACGAGCAGGCTTTTCCGTTGATCGGATCAAGTGGAACCCTCGACGTCGTAAGCGACGGAGTGCCAACAGCAATATAACACTTAATATATATATTAGTCATAGGTAAAGAAATATAAGTTTGTTTTTGAAGCGTTGAAATGTATTGTAGAAGTAGAAAGATATATTTTTTCAACACATAAATACTGAACAGTATATATAAAGGATAAGATCCTTTTAAGAGCAGAACAATTTGGTTCCAAAGCTCTCAAGCAGCCCCATCTAAGGTGAGAACCATGTACTGCAATAGTTTGAGATTCAAGGACCCACTGCTATCTAACGTCTTGTCAAAACATCTGAGGAAGTGGGGATAATCTTTTTTAAGAAACAACTTGACCTCTTACTATCCAAGATCCCAAATGTATCAATAACAAAGCAGTAAATTCAAAAGAGGGCTGCAGTGTCGAGCTCTCTTCTTCACCAAAGCCAATCACATAGGATTAACCAATTAAAAGGTGATTACACTGGCGGTGCATCAACATGGCCACAACCTTATGGCTGAAACATATAAAAGAGTGAAAGAATAAAAGAATATATATATATACATATATATA
>NC_068981.1:140019597-140023451 GCF_001194135.2 Octopus bimaculoides | reverse complement strand
AGAGAGAGAGAGAGAGAGAGAGAGAGAGAGAGAGAGAGAGAGAGAGAGAGAGAGATACATATATATATATAAATATGTGCGTGTGCGTGAGTGTCTACAAAATGTGTGTGTATAGAGTGATAGTCTTTCTTTTTTAACCAGCTTTAAGTATTCTGTAATTAAAAAATAGTAGCTAAATGATAAAAGAAAACATTAAATACCCATTATATTTCCCACATATGTTTGTATTAGTGACACTTCTGATATTCAAGATTATTTATTGACTTGACTTGAAAAAGTAATTCGTCGTAAACATTAAAAATTAGACACAAATATCACTTTAAAACTTTGTCATAAAAATTTCATCGTCGCTTTTTTTCCTTTTTTGCTCTTCACTGGGTGTGTTAAGAAATTTAAATAGTATTGTGAGCTATAATGATGTTACATTGTTTAGCTTAGTTTTGTTTCAGTCTAAAGTTATACAGATCAAAATATTAAAACTGAAAATAGTGAAATTTTGTACGGAAGTCCGTTGCTAAAGTCTGTCGCATATAGCTTGTTTATATTATATATATTGCTTTTTTATTCTTTTATTAGGTATTTCAAATTTATTGAAATGGTATGGAGCATTTCAAGAATCCCAAAAGCATTTGTAGCGTAAAAGAGTTAGAATGGCATGAACAGAAAAAAGTAATAAAGTCACAAATTCTGCTCGGTGGATCCACACTTCTTCCCCAATGCATACACTTACGAAGAAATTGTGTATAATTTGCACAAATTCAATCAAATTGTTGTTATATAATTGATAAAGGCTCACTAGGAATGTAATATTACACAGCCTAGGGAGATGAATAACATTTAGAAAAGAAAACGAACAGCTGAAATTATAGTATTTATTGTCAGTTTTATGTAATTTAAGAACGCAGATGCAAGATAAAGATATGCTTATAATAAATAAAATATATCCCTTGAAATCCCTCAACGCATACAAACTGCTGTATATGATTTCAGATAGACGTTAATTATATTAATATATGAAAGACATATGTTGGTGCGACATCGACTATATTTAACAACAGGCTTGTTTAGTATAAAAACTGTGCCAAGTTAAATATGTTGCTGATTAGCAAAGTAAAGCTGTCATCTACCAATAATAAGCCTTGTATTTACGAGCTAATTCATAAGGTGTAAATTTCTACTATAAACGAAGTATTTGATGCAGAAATATATTACGTCCTTCCTTCTCATTACATCTACTTACAAGCAATTCCTTTACTGCCATTGATGGTTTGTGGTAGGAATAATAATGACATGATAAAATATTACGTTTTATTCGTTCCATTTATATTCAGTATGTTTGTCGTTTACTCGAGAAAATTAGATGTAGTACTTTAACATCTCACTGGACAACATATAGAATCAGATTAAGATGTTTCAGATGATAAAAAATATAAGTATTGTTATGTAGAAATATATGCTGAGTCACGTTGCCTTACCATAGAAACATTGTGATTTTATACAGAATTATTATTAAGAAAATTTTAGGAAAGCATTCTGCCTACTATTTCATTGATTTATTGGCTTTCGTTTCTGCACTGCAACCATGGTGGGATACTACTTCGAAGTATTTGAAAGATTATATCGAACGCTGTACCTTATACATTACTGTTTTACTGGAATCTGAATGTGGTGAAAGAAAAATGAAATGAGGGATATTTGAAGTCATAGCGTAATTGGAGATAATGTTCAACAGATTTTGTGTGTATAATTATATGAGGGACATTCCAACATTGAATCTGACTATATTATAAGGTATTATTGTAGAGGATTGTATCATTATATATATATATATATATGTGTGTGTGTGTGGATATATCGTCTTGCTACTATAATGTACTATAAAACCTATCTTTAGATTTTTAAGCAACCCTTTTACATCCAATGTAACATATTGATCTGTTACATTTTTACTCCCAATGTAACATACTGCCGTACGTTACACTGGGTGTCAAAGTTACAAAATACGGAACATCTGCAAACGCTGCACATTTCAATTCTGCATCAAGTTTTTGTCTGTAGCTGTACAACGTCCTTAAATACACACGAACACATGTTTATGAGCCATTTAATTTTAATAGCTGAAGTAAACTGGATAGTCCAATTTGCATATTTAACACCTTCTTGGCATCTAGCTTGAATATTAAATTACTAGTGTGTATAGATAAACGAAATCATTAGGAAGTCGCTCTATGATGAAAATTTTACTTCGTATAATAGCCTATAGGAGAAAATATATTTAGCCTTACGGGAGCATATGGGTTCGTGAACCAGTTAGTTGAGGTGTGCATGTCCGAAGGGCAAAGTGAGCTTTGGTGATCCTAGAACGACAATTGAATAATTAATTATATTTAGTCAGTCTCCTTTTATTGAGAAAAGATGAAGTGACTCATTTACAAATAAGTGTAATGGGAGAATTAATACAAGAAAAAAATAGTTATTTGAAGAGTTAATACATAGCCAAATAGGGTTGAACTATGGCTGAGTTACGCTGCAGGTTTTGTACTAAGTAATTCTCTTAGTCATTAAATTTAATTCATTTGAACGGTCAAAAGTTGACTGAATTAACAAACGGAAAGGATACTGAAGGTATTCATTTATTTATTTATTTACTTATTTATATATTTTGCTTAGTATTTCATGAGTCATGGGACATCGGCTACAACGAAGTAGAAAGAACAGTTGACTATAATACAAAGAGTTACTGAAACATCTATGGTAAGCATAGATGGAAAGTTCTGAGAATCCAGGAACACGTTCTGCGGGCCATGTCAATGTTGCTGTCCACAATTACTCTCAAGTTTCTGATGATGTTGGATGCCATGAGAATTTCACCGGAAGGAAGGGAATATAGAAGTTTCAGGATATCCTCTTTTCCGAAGTAGATTAAATTCAAATTTGTCCTCATTCAATAGCATATCATTCTTTTTCCGCCCATTGGATAACAACCAGTAGATCTGACTGAAGGCACGCCCGGTCACCCACTTCATTGATGACCTTCTGGATCTTGGAATCATCTGCAATGATTCTTATGTTGCTGTGCTTGATGATGTCAGTACTGTCATGGATGTAGATGATGAAAAGAAGTAGGCCCAACACAGTACTTTGTGAAACACCACTACTGACTTTGTGTGGGATTGATTTTATTCCTTCGAGTATAACATGTTGGATTCTGCCTCTCAGGAAACACTTGATCCATTGTAGTAAGTTTCCAGAGACACCAATGTTGGACAGTGTTTTCAAGAGGATCTTATGATCCATCCTGTCAAAGGCTTTGCTAAAATCAAGGTAGATGACATCAGTATTCGAGCCCTCTCCCAAAGCTCTGAAAATGTCATCAAAGTGATGTAAGAGTTGCCTTAGACAGTTCCTTCCAGTACGGAACTTATGTTGGTTGCGGTTCGGTATACACCCCCTCGAATCAATTCCGGCGCAGAGTTCAAAACGATAGTTTAGAGGGGTCTCCATCATGGTAACGTGAGCTGCATAAGCTCAGGCTAATCTTGCCAATGCAGAAACTGGTCCACGTGACTCCCAGTACTTAAACGTTCGTTACGAGATTGTATTAACCTGATCTGCTTTCGGTTGATTTCTGCAGTTACCATCGGTGTATTTTGGCGATTTAAATTAGAGTTTTGACTGTTATTTCCAGCAGGTAGACATACATTCTATGTCCTTTGATTAATTTTATACACACACACACACACACACACACACACACAGACACACACACACACACACACACACACACACACACACACACTCATACACATATATATAAATTTAATTATAATTACTATGATTAAATCTTTTTTCTT
>NC_068981.1:140017145-140019448 GCF_001194135.2 Octopus bimaculoides | reverse complement strand
GAGAGAGAGAGAGAGAGAGAGAGAGAGAGAGAGAGAGAGAGAGAGAGAGGGTATTTGAATTTTCCGAAAGTATTAAGGTATCAGAGGAGTAAATGGAATAAAATAACAAACAATAACGCGATATATGACGATTCGCCATATCTATGTTGATAATTTATTTTAATTAGGCACAAATCATAAATTACATTAGAATTGTATGTAACATTAGAATATTAAAATATTCATGAAGGTTAGCAAATTTGAATGTGTTTAAATAGAAGTGGAAAAACTGTCACAAATTCTGCCTTTTACAACTCTTGCGAATACATTGGGCATAATTTGTAATAATTCAATTAAATAGTCGTTAATTATTTAAAAAGCCAAGCCTAGGGATTTGTATATTTATTTAAGGAAATGAACAGCTGGATTTTCAGTATTTATTGCCAGTTTCATGTAATTTCAGAAGGCTGATGCAAGATAAAGATGGTTAGACTGACTAGAGGATATCCTCAAAATCCTTCAACGAAATTAAACTGTGGTATATGGTTTCAGAATTGAGTTAATTATATATATTTTGTGAAAAACGTCTTTTTAAGACATCGTATATATTTAGTAAAAAGCTTCTTTAAAATGAATACGGAATGTAAAACATACTTCTTACTGATTCGAATCGCAAAGCAGTCGTATGTCATCAATAAAGGATTCATTCTCGACCCAATTTATGAGTTATAAACATCTGCTGCGAACGAAGTATTAGAGGAAATTCGTCTGCCTTGTGTTTTCATTACAGATTTTCTTTACTGGGAAATTGACGATTTGGAATGTGATTAATACTGAGTCTTTAAAATGTTTTATTTTATTCATTAAATTTACACTCAAATTTTTTTTCGGTTTAGCGGAGGAAATTAAATATAGTGCCATACCCAAAGCAATGCAGAGACTATGAAATAAGATTAAGGCATCTCTGATATATTTGTGTGTGTGTGTGTGTGTATGTGTGTGTGTGTGTAATGTATGTATGTATGTATGTGTATGTGTATGTGTGTATGTGTATCTGTATCTGTATATTAGAGACAATTATTCTCTCGTAGTGCTCAAGAGATTTGAACTTGAGCAGGTAGAGGTGTAAATGTAAGGGCGAACGAGTTAGGCAAGTTGATGTAAACAGAATATCAAATACATTTAATACATCGCTCTGTCCACCAGACTATGAGATGTATTATATATTGTTAATCACAATCGGCTTCCACTCTTTTCTTAATTGCGTCTCCACTTCACACTGAATTGCGTTTCCGACCCAGTGGAAATTCTGCTTTCGATGTTCTTCGATCACATTTGTTACTCCATTACTCCACTCCATTCTCGAATTACCACTTTTTAGATATGCTCCTGGAATGATATGCCTACCATAGACCTTTCAGTAACTCTTTGTATTATAGCCAGCTTTTCTTTCTAGTTCGTTGTAGCCCACGTCTTACTCGCAGATAAATGCGTAAGTAGGATGGTACTACTGAAAATATTAGTATGCAGGATCTTGACATGTTACACTTTGACCACATCTCTCATGGAGGCAAATAACTTCCACTCTACTCATTGAACTAGATTCTTGCAGTCACGTGTCGGAATTTATTTATTCTGTTCTAAACTCTTGTACCCCTTTACCTCACCAAATTCAACATTTCCTACCACTATTTCGCTTTGCTCTCCGTTTTCAGAATGCATGTTTTATACAGGTTGTTTTGAGCCCTACCACTGAACTATGTGTGTCCACTCAGTCTTGTCCATAACAGGTATGAGACTTCTGCTGCTAAATGAGTGTTTACTAGACGTTTTCTCATACCACTTTCCTTCCAATCTCTCCGATGACTATTTCGAGTTATGCTGTGAAGAGCTTTTGAAAAGATGATATCTACATGTTTGACATTCTCCCCCACTGAAGCACTAATAAGAGGTAAGAACAGAGCTGCATCAGTTTTACATAGCGCAGTCGCTTCCTATGGAAGTCTCGTGTATTGTGCGACAAATCCTTGTACCTCCCGAGAATTAAGAATTGCATTTAAATCGACATCCCTGGCGTTACTTCCCTAATAGACGAAGGTGACACAAAAAAAGAGCCGGTTGTCTTTGACAAGGCCTGACAGAACCAAATTGCATCTAATGTCTACTCTAGCAACTGCCAGAACGATGTTTCGCCTCTCTCCGGTTTTAAAGGTTTTCTATATCCATAATAGGGTTTATCTCGAAGAAAACCGCGAAACCTTACATCAGCGGTGTATGTGTATATATATATATATATATATATATATATATATATATATATATAT
>NC_068981.1:140008869-140016449 GCF_001194135.2 Octopus bimaculoides | reverse complement strand
TATATATATATATATATATATATGACCGGCTTGTTTCACTTTCTGTCTACCAAATCCACTCGCAAAACATTTGGTCGGCCCTATGATATAGTAGAAGACCCTTGCTCAAGGTGCCACGTTGTGGGGATGAACCCGGAACCATGTGGTTGAGAAGCAAGCTTCTTATAACACAGCCAGACCTGCGTCTATATACATTAAATAAGACACTGTGATAGCTACATTTATAGCTTCCTTTTATTTCCGGTTTGACGCTCATTGTAATTCTTGAGACACCAAACTGTTGTCTGAAAAAAAGTTCTGATAAGATGAGTAAATCGTACATATGATATTCAGTTGCCGAATTATTCGATTTCCAGTTGTCAGGCAACGTAGTTTTATCTAGGTATTAATGATTAAGGGATGAAATCATTAGATGTGGTTTATTCTGCCTGTAAATAAATATATATCACAGATAGCAAATAGATGTATAAGGTGCAAAGCAAGGGATGGACGCAAAGAAAGAAACAAATGACTCACAATTCCAAATCTATAAAGAAACATCAAAGATTATTAACACGGAAAAAAGGACACCTTTCTATAATAGAAATATTTCTCTTCTCACATTTTCATGCGTAAATATTAGTGCAGTTGCAAAAAATCAGTTACAGATTAATAGAATAAATGGACTTCATAGAGTATCGTTAAGGCGCAGGTGTTGCTCTGTGGGTTCGGGCCAGGCCTCCAGATAGAGAAAAATTGGAGCGAGGTGACCAGCAGGATGAGTGCTCTAACCCATACCTGGTCTGGGCGGGCGTTATCCTTGCTAGGAAAGGCGGAGGTGGTGCAGATGTTTATAGCGTCGGTTATCACCTACCGTCTGACCGTGGTGCCTTGCCTCGATTTGTGGCTGAACAAGTTGGAAAGAATCGTTTTCCGCTTTTTGTGGAAGGGAGGAAAGCCACTTTTGAAGCGCTCTGTTTCCTGCCAGAAACCACTAACGGGTGGGCTAGGGATGCCTTGGCTGAGGATGCGAAAATTCGTGTTAAGGTTGAGACACCTTTGGCTTTACCTGGATGGAGAGCAGGTCTGGTCACCGCATGTCCGGTTCCACCTTCCGCAATTAACGTCCTTCACGGACGTTGGTAATTGGATCAAGCAGAGAACTAGGCTGGGGGACTGACAATTGGAGTGCCGGCAAGCACTTCAGCTACTCTCTCGGGCGGGCAATGCCGGCAACAGGAGTTCCACCGCGGATTTTTATAGCGGGTTAATGGGATTTAGGTCCGAGGACGCCTTGGGGGAGACATTGGTCTACGATGAAAATCAGTTGACCAACCTGTTCAGGAGAACTTTCGGGCCGGGGTATCTGGACAATTACCAGAAATCCCTGGCATGGCAGTGCCTCCGTGCGGCGTTACCTGTTCGTGATAAACTATCAAGGCATGGAAGTGCCGTATCGCCGACATGTCCGAGGTGCGGGCAGGACAGGGAAACCGTCTTGCACGCATTCCTGGAATGTCTGGAATTAACGAGACTGATAGTTTTCGCAGAACAACTGTTGTCATCGATGGGAAGAGTACAGCTATCAGCTGAATCTATCATCGAGATTGTGCCGCCTCCTTCTTTCAACAGGGAAAGGAAGGGTTGCTTTTCCTGCGTAGTAGCCATACTGAAAGGAACAGTATGGAAGACGCGTGTAAGAGGCATAGTGACGGATGCCTTTGTATCTGGTCAGGGGTTAGTTAACTTTTTTTGTTACCACCTCAGTAATAAGATCAGGCTGGAGAAGAGGTATCTGTCACGAGACAGATTCATGAGAAGATGGAAGCCTGTGGCGAGGAAGCTGGGAGTGTTTGGCACTAGGTAAGTGGAAGCCAAAAACAAGGGAAAGAAAAAGTAAGGGTCTACCCTGGTAGTCGGATGCCTATCCTTCAGGAAAGCCATTACATATTGCATCTGTAATGAGCAATGCTTTAATCGAACATTGTAAATATAATCAAATTATTATTGTACATTTAAAATTGTAAATATTTAATCGATACAGCTACTTCACCCCTTTTATGTTTGTCTGTCCTTGTTCGTCCCCTCTTTGTAATGCCTTTATGGCAAATATTTATGAAATAAAGTAGCTTCCTTACCAACCACATGGATCCAGGTTCAGTCCTACTTATGGTAGTTTGACCTTAGAGTCCCTCTTAGCGTGAGGCGTTCATGTATAGAAATGACATTATATAAATAAATATATTTTAGGGAATAAATGATGGATCTTTCACTTATGAGTTTTTTTCACGCTAGCTACTTGATAAATTCTTATAAAGACTTTGTCCTATTATTGAATAATAAATCACGTATACATTAATAGAATAATCTGTCGCTTTTCCAAATATGGATTGAAAACTTAAAATAGAAAGTTACTTTGGAAACAAGAATGGAAGACTCCGCAGTGAATGCAATAAATATTTAAATTTGAGAGAAATTGGAGTTTAAAAAATTCAAGAAACTTGAGAAATCGAAATTATAGGAAATTTCTTAGAACATGAATTTATAAAAGTATTTCCAGATGGTGAACCATTTAATAATTGCTTTCTTTTAGTACTTTCCGTAATTGTTACATACCTAATTAATAAGCGGCTTTTTCCATTACAGTATATATATTATATATATATATATATATATATATATATATATATATATATATATATATATATATCAGATATTATACTCTACTTGAGAATGTGTTTGTGCTACGTAAAGTATATTTATACATATTAGAAACCTTACATTTATGTGTGTATGTGTATGAGTGTGTGTACGTGTGCGTGTGTACATACATACATACATTCATGCATGCATGCACACATGCAAACATACGTGCACACACACATGCATACATACGGACATACATACATGCATGCATACATACATATATACGGACATACATACATGCATGCATACATGCATACATACATACATACATACATACATACATACATACATACATACAAAAATACTTGTTGTTGATGTTGAAATTCCAATGAAGGTGCCTTGTATCTAGGTTAGAAACCTCCTCTTTCTCTATTGGCAAGAAATCTTGAAATAAAACTGAGCAATGACATGCATACATACACACTTACGTATATATATGCGTACTCGTATGCACGTGTGTATTTTGTATTTATCTATGTATATGAAGGTTATATCGGTACGAGAAATATTAAGAAACTTATATTTCACTTCCAATGCATATGAATTAATACATTATACACAAAAATTAAATTTAGCCTTAGAGACATGTGTATCTGTTAACCAGTTGATTGAAATGTCCATCACCTTAGAGCATATGGTGAGAAACGCTCTAGCCCTTATCACTTTCAGCTTTTATCTAGACATGCAGTATCAAAGGCATAATTATCCAGTGTATGTTATATTTTTGTAAACTGTAATAAGCTGGCTTCTATTTTGAGGACACCAACTGGCTGTATAGATATTCCACCGTTATCACTATAACCAAATGTGTACAACTGAAAGGAATCCGATATACTGAAATTGTTAAGCGATGATGTACATATTCATTCTTAATATGTTCTGGCAGATTTCATTGGAAATAGTTTAATCACTGTTGCATTTCGCTTTTGAAGAACTCATTCTCGTTTCACACGATATGTGTTGACAACACGCCCGACTCATTATTGTACGGACATTTTGAATCACTCGTATTTGATCTGGCTGCAGCTATTCAGTGAAAACTACTTTCGGGTAAATGAATATAAACAAGAACTATTGCTCCTGCTTATAGAATTCAATAATTAGCATATTCACGATGAAATCTGCTGGCAAATATTGATTCTTACTATATAACGCAGACATCCCAATTTATTATCAGCTTAACAGATGGCCAGACATCAGCATGCATCAGCAAATAATTTGTTTACTGAATTCAAAGAGCGGTTATTGTTTAGATACAATCTTCCTGAAAGATCTTTCCCGAAAGAGACTGAATCACTTCGAAACACAGGTGGTTGAACGTCTTCCCACATCAATGAAGCAAGTAAGCTGTCAACGTACATCATCTGAAATGATGAGACGTTCTTCAGGAACGAAACACATATACATATTCAATACTAACAAAGCAAATTAATAATCAGTATGTGCATCCTCGTTTTGATTTCCGTTGGTTCATGGGGGCATGATAATTTATTCTCGAAATTATTGAAATTATTTCTTAACATCAATTCCCCTCTTTTCACAATAGAAATAGTACTGGTATCCACATAAGCTTGTGACATCAACATAACCTATTTTAAAATAAAATTTCTTACAACTGTCTCCTGACATGTAATATAAAACCGCACATTTTTAGTTCTCACGAAGTTTTCAGATATGTCCTTCACCGTCATAACATTTTTGCTGTCCATACTGCAATATTACGTAAAGTTATAACAACTAAGACACTTCTGAGCTAACTACAACCTAATATGTAAGGTATCCACAATTTTTAAGGTTGCATATTGTCGATATTACATAATTACATCATGCAGTTTAAGGCCGGTAGTTTAATTATTAACCATTGCCAGAGCAAGAACAGATCGATAGAATGCCATTCAATTAAGGTTTCATTCAGAAATTCTATTCACATACATAGACATACATTCTAATATATGGGGACTGTGAGTGTATACAAATGTGTGTGTGTGTGCGCATGTACGTGTGTACGAATGTGTTCAAACATTCTTATATATTTAACTAAATGTAAGCAACAATCCATATGAATATCCTGATATAATAATATTCTAACTAGAATGAGAGAATATAGTTAGATTACTATACGCTGATTTACCGATGACACTTATATTGTAACATGATTTTAGAAGCAAATATTTAAATGCAGTTATGCAAACATATTCATAAATATCTGCCCTAATGGTTGCAATATACTTGGTTATATCCTTGTGAAGATACCTTGTGAAGTAGTATTCATATTCATATACAGGTGTGTGAATATGAGTACAGATTGTTTCACTTTGTGAGCTTTTAAACTTTAGCATATTATTAAATTACACACACACTCACACACACTCACACACACACACATATATATATATATATATATATATATATATAACCATCTGTTAATCTATATATATATATATATATATATATATATATATATATATATATATATGTGTGTGTGTGTGTGTGTGTGTATTTATGTATTGTATACCTTCATTTCCATACTCATCGATTCCCTATTGAGAAGTAATGTAGCATAAATGTATTAAAGTAAATCCATTAGTGTTAATATATTCGCATCACACATTTAACATGCCATTGGAATACTTTCAACCTTTACATTTGGTTTTCTTTCCTTCTACCCTTGATTATATAAATACCAGTAATACACTGACATTTTGCTCAATTGATGAAAGTGTTAAATTATATTTTCGTGAAGAATAGAAATTGTAATTCCAGTATTTGTACCAATATGACACGTAAGCGTTGATTTTTCTTCATTCTACAACTGCTTTTCATTGGATCATCCCATAAATAATTGCGGGGGACAAAATATATTACCTGCCTCAACTTGCTATAAATGCAGGTAGTAATTTTACCTTGTACTTAATACGAGGTTTGAAGAGTGCAGTTCGATTTTAACAGCTAATTTTTCAAAGCTATATTGGAAGTATCGTTGGAGCATGTTCGGCATATTTTGCTTTATGAGTTCAATAAAGGCAAGAACGCAAAGGAAAGTGCGAGGAATATTAATGTAGTTTATGGGGATCGGACAGTAAGCGCATACCAGTATCAGTAGCGGTTCCAGAAATTCCAAACCGGAAACTAGAATCTAGAAGACGAACCTTGTCCTGTAGAGCTCGTCGAGGACGTCCTGCAAACCCCATTGGGACAAAATCTCACGGTAACTGTTGAGACACTAGCAGCGAAGAGTGGATTTGATCATTCAACCATTCATTCACAGCTGCTTGCCGTAGGAAAAGTCAGCAAACTGTGTCAGTGGATTTCTCACAAAATTTTCCAGTCTAATCGCGCGCAGAGAGTGGATGTGTGCTCTTCTTTGCTGTCACGTCTCACGAATGAACTTTTTTTGGACCGAATTGTGACTGGTGAAGAGAAATGGGTCGTCTATAAAAATGTCAAGCGCCGAAGACAGTGGGTAGGGAAATCACCGGCAACGTATGTGTGTGTACTTGATCGCTAAATCCACAAGTTTTTATTTTCTCTCTGTTTATTTTTTCTTATTCCTTTCTGTTGAAGAGCGTAGGCTCCAAACGTGAAAGACTTTCTCACATTCCCGAGTGTTAAACTAATACACTTGCTTGTTGTTCATACTCCTGTCTTCGTCTTTTGTTTTACTGTAAATTTCAACTATGTATATATACATATATATATACATGTATATTTAACGTGAGCGGAATTTTTTCTTCATAAATATATGTAACAACATACTTTTTATTGTAGCTGCCAAAATATAATATCGAGAATTAGCACTGGAATTTATGTATTAAAAGCATATGTTAAACTTGTGTCTCACCCACACATACATTAACACACACTCGCACGCACATGCACTACTCACGCACAAAGAAATCATAGTCGAAGCATTTATTTCTCTTTTAGATTTGTTGTGTGGAGCATGGAGCTCTGACCAAGGTTTTGCAGGACCTCTACGATTGAAAGGATAGGAAAGGATGCAATACTAGTGGGGTGATTTTCAAGTTGGAACACCTCAATTGGCCCAGCTCTCTTTAACATTATACCAAAACACATTAAACAGAAACAGACCCCATAAAGTTCAAGAAATGTTAGGAAAATTCCTTCAAGAAATTCCGGATAAATCTCCTACACTCGGAATTGTATCCGCAAACAATAACTCTTTACTCGAGTAGGCCATGTTGTTCGATTCCTGATTTGAATTACTTCGCCATGTGGTGCCATTAAGTTAGACATGGTCTGGGTCAATACTGGCCGAAACCTATTACAGTATTGGTTTGTTATAATATGGGGAAGAAAGAGCAGAGACAACTATAGTAGCAGAAGAATAGCAGTACAGCACAGAATAGCTTGAAGCAGGAGCTTAGAATGTGGAGGGGAAAGACTGCTTTGGTTGGGTGTAGTAATAGCGACACATGTACGAGAGCAATATCCAGTGAATCTCGTTTGTGTGGCTAATCATTTTGCTACGACGTTTATATTTCTTTGGGAAAGAGAAAAAAAATGTGTTTGTCCAGGGTTTCAATAATGAAAATGTTTTGAAAAGCAAGCACAGAGACAGGTAGCGTATCCGTTTCACGTATACTGACATCGAATTACATCTCTGTAGAAAGCGCGAGCACGAATTATGTGGCAGCTTCACATCTTCAATTAGATTAATATAGATCTTAATATTATTATACACTATGTGGAGAAACCGAATGCCCTATGCAGTTAATATTGTAGTCCTTGGAAAGATAATGTGATTGAGACTCAATAAAATGAGTTATATGTGGTCAGAAAGGAAATATATGGTTGATAGAAAAAAAAACGATCTTACAGCAGAAAATCAGATTATGTACTTCAGGAATCTAGATGTAATATTTTGTTGAGAT
>NC_068981.1:139998237-140003859 GCF_001194135.2 Octopus bimaculoides | reverse complement strand
AGTTTCCGTCTACCAGATCCACTCGCAAATCTTTGGTCGGTCCGCGGCTATTGTAGAAGACACTTGCCCGGAACCATGTGGTCTGTAAGCTCTTTTATTCTTTTACTTGTTTCAGTTATATTGTCTGTGGCCATGCTAGAGCACCGCCTTTTAATCGAAGAAATCGACCCTTGGACTTATTTTATCTGTGTCTTTTGCCGAACCGCTAAGTTACGGGGATATAAGCACACTAAAATCGGTTGTCAGGCGATGTTGGCGGGGACAAATACATATACAAACACACACACACACACACACACACACACATACATACATACACATACTATCTACCAGTCTATATATCTCTCCTCTCTCTCTCTTTCTCTCTTTATCTTTCTCTATTTCTCTCTTTATCTTTCTCTCTTTCTCTCTTTATCTTTCTCTATTTCTCTCTTTATCTTTCTCTCTTTCTCTCTCGTATTACAAGGATATCCCTTTTTAATATGCTACAGTTTTTCACCGAATTAGTAGAATAGCGCAGGGATATTCATAGGAAGGCTTTAGGTTCTGTGTTCAAATCACACAGAAGTCAATTTTGTCTTTTATCACTGAGGGCTGGATAAAGTAAACTATATGTCAAATAAGGTGGCCGATATCACAGCTGTTACTGATATAATCGCTTATTATATTACGACGATAATTGCGATGGATTCTAGCAATCGTTAGATCGGACAAAATGCCTTCCGGAACTTCCACAGGTTCCGTCTTCAAATGTCATCAAAATCAAGTTTGCTTTTCATTCCTTTGGATTTGCCCTAAAAATTTCAGGCCTGATGTTTTTATTGGTAACCATTACTATAACCTTATCTTATATCGCATGTTTAGTGTTCTTCTATATATTTTGTTACACATCTCACCAAGAACATAGTCGAAAAGTTACTATGTTATATTGACTCCACTCAGTCCTATGATACGCAAAAGCATTGACTTCGGATCTGACAGCTAATGGGGAATTGAAGAGACTTATTCATCAACTAAATCAAGGAGAGATAACAAGATTGATCCGCCTGTCTTTCAGCTTCACCACTACTATCAATAACAATAGCATCGCTAAGATCATCACCTGACAATAGCGTCACTAATATCATCACGTGGCACTATCGACATTGATGAAAATGAAACCATTACTAATGTTTCTGACTACATGACTAGCACAAAAGCCACCGCTAGCTATTGCGACAATTGAAGTAGCGGTATTTGAAACAAAACCCGTCACATCATAAACATTATCAATATACTTACTACTCCAATAGCAAGCAATACCACTACAAATATTCATCAAGTACGGCACCCACCACCGCTAGTAATACCGAGAGTAAGAACATCAACGATAATAACAAGGCCAGCAACGAGATGTATACATGAGAATGTGGACAACGAAATCAGAAAACTAAGAATATTTGTTAGGAGAGATGACAAAAGGTCTATAGTGAAACTCTATTGAAGAAGAGTGTTTATGGAAGAATACTGAGTGATTAGAAAATCCCATACAAGCTGATGTAGAAAAGTTCTCGAAATGTATATACAAATCACAGATCACTAGGTTTGGATGGCCTACCTTACTAGGGTTAAGGACAGACGTCAACACCAAGCGACATTTTTACCAGAAAACTAGCCAGAAATTTAACACTTGATGTGTTATCCAGGTGATCCTGTTTTATATCTAAGTACTGTTTTGAAATTTTTCTATATTATTTTATTTTAATTGTTATTCTTAAAGCTCTCATCTGCTAGCTATAATTCCTTCTCCACTTCTAGTTCTTTCACTATTGAAGCTGTAGTGGTTTCTCCTTTTGTTTTGACCTACATCATGGTAAAATCTGTTTGGATTATAGAAGAAAGCGTTTGTTTTGCAACCATATGTTGTTTCTTCCCAGAACGTCGAATTCTTTGATTTAGTGCTTCATTTTTCGTTACTTTTTTTTAATATTGTTTGTCTGTCGTAATTCTCCCTTATCTTTCTTCCAGTTTTGTTTTGTTTCTTGTTATCAATCTAATTAAGATTGATACGTCTTTTGTTTTATTTTCTATCATTCCCCGTATACTTTTTATCCTGTTATTTGATCAGTTTAGATAATAATGATTGTGATAATAATAATAAAAATAATATAAATAATAATATTTATTTATTTAACTTCCCCATTTAGTTTTGTTACTACAGACAGACTGCTGCATAGATCATTTGATATATTCTGGAGATAATTATGTTCACATGTGTTTCCAGTATGTCTACGGTGGTCCGATTTGTGTTTGCGTTGTTATTTTATCGTTAAAATTAATCTTTAGGAGAGTATTTAGATCTTCTATCAAACTTAAATCTTTTTAATTATTTCCATATTTATATTGTTGTCATTTTGAACATTTCCAGCTTTAAAGTATTCTAATCTTAGATATTTCTTAGATTCAATTTTGTTTAAATTCTGCTGATATACGTTTAATTCTTTATTTGGACAATGTAATGTATATATACAGGGTTTTAATTTTGCTTGCCATCTTGTTTCTCTTCTGATTTGTTTGCACCAGATCTAACTTCGTGATGTACTTCCTCAACATTCATAGTTCTATTATTTTTTCGATGCTTAAATGTTTGTTCTTTGATGTTTGTTGATGTTTAGAACTAGATTCCACGGTAATTTAACAGACTTGTGATCAAAGTCTTTCTATCTTTGTCTCATGAGTCTTTCAGTCTATTCAGAGTGTATCTAGTAATACATTATCTAATCTCAATTTTTTTTAAAAGTAGGATATAATTTAAAAGATATATAGCATCTATTACTAGCAGATCGACTGACAGCGTAGATGCGTCAGAATATAATCTTTATTTTTGGCACATCTTGATATCTTTTGTTTTTGAAATTTTATTTAAAGTTAACATTTTCTTAAACGAGCTAATATTTTCGAATCACCAGCTTGATCATTTCTTCGTGATGTGTATCAGGATCGCTACTTATAATCTTTGCTCGATGGCTTCGATATATTGATGATACCTTTATAGTCTGGCCCCACGCGAAGGATATCCAAGTATTACTAGATTATGTGAACTCATAAAAGTCATCCATGCAGTTCACAATAGAAAAGGAAAAAGACAATAAACTGGCATTCCTGGATGGATTAATGACACGCACTGAGTATGGGTTCATGACGGCTGTAAACCGCAAGCCAACTTCCACTGGACAATACCTCAACTTCAGTTCTCAGCATCCATACAGGGATTGCTCAGTGTCTAAAACATCGGGCAAAGACTATCTATAAGTAGCGATCCTGATACACACCACGAAGAAATGATCAGGCTAAGAAATAATCTGCTATGCAACAACTACCCAGAAAACATACTATCCACTTCAATTAGGAAGAGGAGAGGGGATGAAACCCCCAAACTGACCACAGTCTGTCTACCCTATGTCAAAGGTTTCTTCGGAAAGATACAAAAGATATGCGGTCCATATGACATCGGGACAATATTCAGGAGTAATACAACGCTTCGCAAATTTCTCCTCCGAGAAAACCACCCATAGAAGAGAATATGACCAAACATTGCGTGTAACCCATCCCATGCAGTTGCGGTAGGTTATACAAAGGCGAAATATGCCACCCCCTTAAAATAAGGGCAGAGGAAAGCTGTGACACGTGAACATATATAAAACGAGGAAATGTATGGAAAAACGGAGACCACCTACCCCTGTGGGAAGAAATTAAAATAATAGACAGAGAACTCTACTGGATATTACAATTAAAAGAGGCAGCACATATGCTAGGACACAAGTGGACCTAGTTCAGGTATGAATGTAATATGGGAACTAGTATTAAGAAAAGCAAAAATATTCTTTTTTACTCTAGGCACATGGACCGAAATTTCTGGGGATTGGTGCAGTTGATTAGATCAACCCAGTACGCAATTGGTACTTAATGTATCGACCCTGAAAGGATGAAACGCATAGTCGACCTCCGCGAAATTTGAACGTACAACGTAAAGGCAGACGAAATATTACTAAGAATTTCGCCCGGTGATCAAACGTTACTGCCAGATCGCCGCTTTAGTAATGATAAAATATTAGGTTTATAATTCCAAGAATTCACTCGCTAACTTCCTACAGGCATACAGGGTGGTAGATAAGAGCGCAGGCTACTAACTCTCGGATTCTGAGTTCAATCTCAGGCAGTGAAATGTTATCTATAGAAAAAATAACCTCAGCAAAAATAGTCACCTTAGGAATGAGAACAGAGTATCCCATTTATCAAGAGTTGGGTTCGAAATTCTACCTGAAGAGTACATCAGCCGAAACATAGTGGTAACAAAAAACAAGGCGAGGACACCAACCCGTCCATTGTAAATGATGTACATAATTCCCCATCTCGAAAATGTAGAATAATATATCACACAGTTCTATATTTAAGAGATGAGGAATTATTTAAATTGTTTACATTTAACGGATATTTGTCCTCGTCTTGCTTCTTGTTAACACAACGTTCTTAAGGTTTTTCGGTGTCATTATTATTATTATTACTATTATTATTTTTGTTAAGGTCACTGCTTGGAATCGAACTCGGAATCTTGGAGTTAGTAGCCCGCGCTCTTAACCACTACGCCATATGCCCAGATCAGGTCGCTTGTTATGCAAGTACATCTCCGTAATATATGTGTATATATACTTTGCTTAATTCAATCATTTGAGTGCAGCCATGCAGTGCCTTGAAGGGACACACACAAAGACACACACACACATATACATACGAGAGTGTACCCAAATGTAACCGGAAAGGTTTCCTGCCAAAGAAGCCCATTGTAGCTTAGACTTCCGCCGCGAGAAGTAACTTGATACCACACTCGGGCAAGTGATGCGTCTTAATTGTGTAGTGCTTCTCTACTGTTCGTCGATTTTTGCGATGGCTGAACGAAGGAACAGCGTGCTTCCGTGAAATTTTCTTCTCTGCTAGGAAAAACGGCGGCCGAAACAGATTTGACATGCTTCGAACAGCTTACAATGACGCTGCCATGAGCAAAGCCCAAATTTACCGGTGGTTTTCACGCTTTAGGAATGGTCTCTTGTCGCTTAAAGAACAACTTCGTTCAGGGCGTCCGTCGACTTCACGAACGAATGAAAACATCATGAAAATTCATGAATTGATCTTGATAGACCGTCACTGAACAACTGACGAACTTTTTGATATGACAGGTGAGTTCTGGAGCTTCTACCAACGAATTTTGAGCGAGGAGTTGCGAATGAAAAGAGTTGCAGCAAAATCTGTGCCTCCCTTGCTTACGGAAGATTAAAAACAGTCCTGACTGCATGCTTGTCACTGGTGACGAAAGCTGGTGATATGGAATTTGCAGATGTGGACGTCGTCAAGTAAAAAAACGATAGAGGCGTTAAAAGGTATCATTCTGCAAGGATCCAAGCACTGGTTTGAATGGTGAAAAACCTGTCAAATGTAGAATACATTGAAAGCGATAAAAGTGCAAACATGTGGAACTAAGAGAATAAAATAACATTGTAAAATTCCAGTTTCTTTTGGGTACACCATATATATGTGTGTGTGTGTGTGTGTGTGTGTGTGTGTGTGTGTGTGTGTGTGTGTGTGTGT
>NC_068981.1:139987222-139997983 GCF_001194135.2 Octopus bimaculoides | reverse complement strand
TTCTATTCCACCCCCCCCCACCCCCGACTCCACCCATTTTTAAAAGTTTAACTTTTTATCATCGACTACATTAACATGACGACTAAGATCTCTTTAGCATCTTTTGTATTTTTTTCCTGTTTCTTCAGCATTTTGCTTTAATTTCCAGATTCTCTGTTAGTTTAGGTAAACTATAGTAATCTTAAATAGAATTGTCTACTCGTAAGAGTCACATTTCGCATCTGCCCATGGCTAATAAATCTGTGCCAACGTCTACATTTCAGTATTCTAAATATAATCATTAATCTTCTTGATTGCAGTAATGTTTATGAATTTATACTTGGAATGTTTGTCTGCCTTCAATACTATTCCTATGCATCAATAGCTACATCGTGAAGTTTTCTGTTTTATTTGAGAGTGGTGTATGCTTCTTTGTTAAAGTGTTTTTAATCATTTCTAGACTTTTATTCTTCTAATTGCTTAGCTTGAATATCTGTAAGAAATCGGAAGTTACATATTTTTATAGGTTTTTCTCTACGTCAGTAAATAGTTTACACGTTTTTCTACCTCTACCTTAGACTTGTATCTTAATAAATTCATTTTCGAAAAGTTTTTTTTTCTCATCTTTATATAAATATTTCAAACATTTTTTTTATAGCCATCTAATTATCCATTGTAGAAGTGCGTGGTTTTGTGGCTAGGGTGTTTCACTCATTATCGTGAGATTGTGGCTTCGATCTCTGAACTGATGATGCGTTGTGTTCTTTCGATAGACATGCGCCACAAAATCTGGGAAATCAGCCTTATGAACCTATGGCGCCAGAGGTACCTATGATTCTTTTTTATTTAATTACTATTTACATTTATATCTATTTATGGTTTTATTTTAGTAAAGAAGTAAATCCAAGTAAAGATGCAATGATAAAAATAGCGTTTGAAATGAAAAGTCCATGACTTTGTACTCATCCAAGCAGTTGGAGAAACATATGGCTCTTGATTATTATATAATAATGTAATTAATACAGATTATTATTAAAAGCTTTATATTATTCACAGGTAACTTGAATATTGACATCTTGGACGTGGAATACCACTGAATTGTTTTTCGAAATCTACACAGGCTATTATTTAGCCTCTTTTCCTATGCCTCCAGCGTAAACATTACACATTACACCGCGTAGTTTTGCATCCCTTTATCAGGTGTAGTATCCATAATCCAGTAATTATTTGTAATAGGTGAGTGGATATATATATAAATATCCACGTTGGATGAAGTGGCGAGCCACGAGTTGAGACTGACTCTCAAAGTCATGGTCGTCACTACAGAGCCTGCGTAGACGGGGGATTTGGGAACAAGGGATGGAAAGCTTGGTGTGTTGAGGGTGGGAGGAGGAGAAGTTGAAGTATGAGTGAGAGTCTGTGTGTTTGTAGTGGATGGAGATGATAAGAGTGGAGTAATGAATGCTGACCGAAATGTCAAGAAAGGCGACAGAGGTGTGAGAGATACTGCAGGAGAAGTGGACGGCAGGATTGAAATATTTGACAAAAGAGAGGAAGGGCTCTAGATGCTCGCGGGAGGGTGAGGTTGCAGCAATACAGTCGTCAATATAACGGCCATATAGTTCGGGAGTGGGACCAGTGAAACTTGAGAATATTTGGGCATCAACATAGCCAACGAACAGGTTCGCATAGCTGGGGCTATGCATACATACACTTCGTATGATACTGCGTATTCCTTTATGCAATGTTTGTGTTCTTTCATTTTCATCGAACACGAATTTGTAAAATTATTGATTATCTTTTTCGCGTTGTCAGATTTCTCTAAGGTTGACCTCATAAACGAGGTCGAACGTTATTATGACCTGCCATTTTCATTGGCTAAATTTAGTCACTCACTAAATTGTTCTCAGAAATCGAAATGTTTTATTTACATTATTATTTTTTTTTCGTTTTGCTTCTAGCTTTGAATAGTATTCAATAATGAAAATATTAAAAAATGCAACTAATAATTACAAATACCATAATTCGCATTACAATTATTAAAAAAATATTACGACAAACAAAATTTATGCAGTGTGCAAAAATACAAATTTTATTTTATGTAAAACAGTTTGTAAAACTAGCTGGATCATAAAAATCCATGTCGAAAGGAAATATATTTTATAAACATTATTTATTGGTATACGTAATATTCTCTTGAAATATTAAATAGAATAACATTAAGTACATTAAACTTCATGACATTTATGATGATAGTTCAGAAATCTTCAAAGGCGCAAGTGTAGCTGTGTGGTAAGTAGCTTGCTTCCCAACCACATTGTTCCGGGTTCAGTCCTACTGCGTGGCTTCAGGCCGACCAAAGCCGTATGAGTAGATATGGTAGACGGAAACCGAAAGAAGCTTGTCGTATATAAGAAAGAAGTGTGTGTGTATGTATGTGTGTGTGTGTGTGTGTGTGTGTGTTGTGGCTCTCTTTGCTCCACAACACTGCTTGACAGCGGGTGTTGGTTTGATTAATGCCCCCGTAAAGAGCGGTTCGACAAAAGAGTCCGATAATGTAAGTATCAGGCTTAACAAAATATAAGTCCTGAGATCGACTCATTCGACGAAAACAAATTGTTCATGGATGTGGCCCAGCATGGCCGCAGTCTAATGATTGAAAAAAGTAAAAGATAAAAGGTACATTAGCTAATGGATTCTAGTTCTTCTCACATTAGAATAGTAACGTTAACATTACTTTTATGATCCTGTTTTGTGGGAGTTGAGAAGACTAAAGCTATATATATTTTCCGTTTCATTCTCGTACAGCTCATAGGATAGAAGAATAGGCTTTATAATTAATGAAGGAAATACAAGGCGCAGAGCTGGCAGAAGCGTTAGCACACCGGGCGAAATGCTTAGCGTTATTTCCTCTGTCTTTACGTTCTGGGTTCAAATTCCTCCGAGGTCGACTTGATCTTTCGGTGTCGATAAATTAAGTGCCAGTTGCGTATTGGGGTTGATCTAATCGACTGACCCCTGCCCAAAAATTTGGGGCCTTGTGCCAATAGTAGAAATGAATTAATGAAGGAAATATAAATAATCTAATGATAAAAATACAGAAACGATCTATTTTAATAAACATATTCTCATCATTTATAAATGAATTAAATCACATTTCGAGATATTACATTATGGAAGACAAATAATTTGGAATATCATTTTCATAACTTTTTCTTTAAATAAAGAAACATTTTGGCAAATCTTAGCTCAAACTGAATCATTGTTGCTAATATCCATTTGAATCCGCTGCACGTCATATAATCTACTTATAATTTTATGGAACAAGTGTGAGTCAAAAACTAATATTTATTTTTAAAACAAACACAATATCGTACCTCACAATATAGCGATACATCAGGGATTCACATCCCTACTTCTCAACATAGCCATCATCTCTTTGAATAGCAGTGTTCCTCCTACCAATGGAGGTATGCATCTCAGTTTCGCAAAACTCAGCTGACTGTTGACGTAGCCAAGTCCTTACATCACCTGTCACTTCTTCATCACCTCGATAATGTTTAACGCTCATTCGACCAAAGAGAAGTCTGATGCTACTAATTTACGTGTGTGATGGGTGCGACAGCGTTGTCCACACGAAAAAACTGAATTCTGTCCTTGTTCGGAAACTTAAGTGAGGCCTGAAGATGAAAATTTAGTTTTTCAAATATCGTCTTCTTCAGCGACTTCTTGCTCTTAGTTTTGAGGGACTTAATTTAAGCTTCAGTACTGAACGTTTCTCCTCTTGGCAAGAAATCGAGAAGAATAACACCTTGAACATTCCCAAAGTCAGTCAACATGAATTTTGCAGCTGGATTTTCTGCCTTGAAACTTTTTGTCTTTAAAGACGTCGGATGACGTCATTCCATTGTCTTTTTGACTCTGGCTCCTAATGTTGAATCCAAGTTTCATCACCAGTTATGAGCCTTATTGAAAAGTTTTGGCTCTTTTACTTCAAGAATTTAATGTAATAGTTAATCCTTTCACTCATGTGCCCCTCTATTAGTTATTTGGTACCGGAATATCCAAGTAAATCAAAATCGCATGAAGACTATCATGGCTAGCTCTACGCTTTGATGCCAGTTCATTAGAGCTTATATATGCAATATTGTATAATGTGAATTAAACCTTGAAATATGTATTGACTTTATACTTGGGGTAATACAAAGAAGTCTATAATTTTTAAATCCTAAATCAGTCTACCTTTATTTTATAACCTCTATTTTGTTTATCTATCTCATACAGCTGCTGATTATTGCTATACAATCACACGTCCTGCAAAATACATTTGAGAATCAACACCGTAGTAACCAGTGTTAAGAAGAGTTTCTATATGAGATAATATAGGCGTCCATAGGCGTTCTCTTATCTTGGTAGAAATAGTAGCCACATTTCTCTTAATGGCTACCCTACGTTAGACAATATAATTAAATTTATATCATCGAACGAAACATATCTCTCGATGATTTACGCACTTTCTTATGTCTGCTTGATCAGAACTCTTCACTTTATTATTTTCAACAACAATAACAGCAACGAAAACAGCTACAGCAGCATTTCCTTTAAAACTTGGCTGCTTTGATAATAAATTACAAAAATTGAATATTTGCAATTCTTCATGATATAATCTATAATAATTTTATTATACCTAATTTGCTGAATCACTTACATTAACTTTTTTATTCATTATTTCTTACAAATATAATTATTTCAATAAATATCATATAAAATAATGTTTTGTTCTTCTATTTTGTCAGTGTAATAATTATATAATGTTTCCGAAAAAAATTAAATATATAATTAAGTAAAGATTATAATGCTCCAATGATCAAATAAAAGAAAACAGAAAAATGACAAACACATGTTCAGGTCTTCAAAGAATCAGTGTTACATTTAACAATTTAAATATTTTATTAAAATCTACTTCATCAACGAATGACTTGTTTACTTTCTAGTATGAATATGAAGACAGATAGTCAAGGGCACACACATACGTGCATAAATGTATACATACATACTTACAAACACATTCACACACAAACATATTTTCATTGAAGCTCACACACACACACACACACATACACACATACACATATAATGAAGTACTGAGAATATGCTTTTGAATCAAGAACCAAATAATACGTGTATATATATATATATAAATATATATATAATACAGTTCTATATTTAAGAGATAAGGAATTATTTACATTATTTACATTATTTACATTTGACGGATATTTGTCCTCATCTTGTTTGTTGTTAACACAACGTTTTGGCTGATATACCCTCCAGCCTTCGTCAGGTGTCTTGGGGAAATTTCGAACCTGGGTTCTCATTCCTAACGATGTTACTATTATTATATTATCATTATTATTATTATTATTATTAATACTATTATTAATAATAATAATAATAATAATATAATAATAGTAACATCGTTAGGAATGAGAACCCAGGTTCGAAATTTCCCCAAGACACCTGACGAAGGCTGGAGGGTATATCAGCCGAAACGTTGTGTTAACAACAAACAAGATGAGGACAAATATCCGTCAAATGTAAATAATGTAAATAATGTATATATATAAATATATATATATATGTATATATATATATATATATGTGTGTGTGTGTGTGTGTGTGTGTGTGTGTGTGTGTGTGTGTGTGTGTGTGTGTGTAATGCTTTATGCATATTTGTTCAATTTTTGGCGTTCTGGGTTCAAATAGCACGGAAATTAACTACTTTATTTTTCTTCGAACTGGGGACGATAAAATTACACCAGTAGTGGGCAGTAGATAGTAATATCAGTACCAAAATATAACGACCCAAGTCGGTTTCTTTTCCATTGGATAGACATCAATGTTGTGCACTTTTCAGGAATGATTGTAGGGGCAACTACTAGTCTACAAGCCTTCCTCATAATCGTGGAGATGCACTTTTATAAAGGATAAATATCATTTCATTTCTCTCATTTCCTAGTCTAGTAATGGTTTCCAGAAACACTGAAGATCATGATTCTTTCCACATTAATAATGGATTTATTCATTAGTCACGTGAGGGCCCTTGATTCTGCTATGTTCCGTTGATGTAACAGTTCACCAGGTGGAACCTATTCATTACGGCGACATTAACCATAATTTAAGCTACTTTAACATATCAGATTGACGATTTAAAATAGAATATTTCTTAGTCATTATGGCGTGAAATTGACTGTTGCCTTTCATGTATGGTGTAATGCGTTCAACTGTTGACTATTCAATATCGAAGTGAATTAATTTCCATATAAATTTCAGTCAACCTATCGCTTTTCTTTTTTCCTTATTTCTGACGGTAGCCAAGTGATTGAAGAAACAGTGTATATTAAAACACCTTCTAATGTTACGTTATCCATTTGGGATGTTACACTGCTACACGGACAATCGCCTTATTTATTATGTATTAACAAATAATTGCCCTGTAATTTCATCTGCGTTCCAGTATGTTGTTTTCGTTCGCTCCCGGGAGCTTGTTCATAATAATGCCACCGTGCTTTTAAACAGATTATACTACTTTTCACTAAAGAGAAAACAATCCTAATAACAACAGTAGAGCTATTCTTTTTCAATGACGGTTTGAATGAGAAATCAGGTGATGTTTCATCAATTTGTGCACTACATCGCTCCACCCACCTCGGTGAAGAATTTACAAACTTCATTGAACTCGCTTTTATCTAATGTGTTGGTGCATAATTGACAAATTCATTGAATACGTTTTAATCTAAAGTCGTTAGATTTCTTTATGCCTATATCATTATCGACTTTACCTTTCACCCTTTCGGGGTCGATGTAATCGACTGAACCCTTCTACCAAAATTTCAGACTTGGTGCCTTTAATAGAAATTATGGGTGTTGTTGTTGTTGGCGGAAGAGGAAGAGGGCGAGGAGGAGAAGAAGGAGGTAGAGGACAAGGAGAAGGTAGAGGACAAGGAGGAGGTAGAGGACAAGGAGGAGGTAGAGGACAAGGAGGAGGTAGAGGACAAGGAGGAGGTAGAGGACAAGGAGGAGGTAGAAGACAAGGAGGAGGTAGAGGACAAGGAGGAGGAATAGGAGGTGGTGGTGGTCGTCGTCGTCGTCGTCGTCGTCGTCGTCGTCGTCGTGTCAGTTGTTGTTATACATTAGCAACGAGTTGCTAAATCATTTAGGACAAGAAAAAAGGGCAGAGAGATTTTGCATAAACGTGTAAACAATAAAGCAATAACAAAAAATTATAACAAAAACTTAATCAGGGGCGACCAAGGAACTCCCAAAATCTCGAGTCACCACATTCACTCTCAGTATAATGGAAAATGCTATGTTCTCTGCAATTTTCAACCTACAAACCCAAGCTTACATGCTTGGGCGCATTCACTTGGACCATTCTCAGTATATTCTCTCACCCTTCAGCAAATTTACTGAGTGGAAGCACATGTCTTTCCACTCTCATTTTCCTCTCCAAATGGAACTTGAAAACGTTGATGAAGAAAGTGTCTGTATTCAGCACTTTCAATCGCATCCAACACATATCTTTCGCCATATCCACTAAACATAGGAAAACCGCTTAGCCGTTCCGATGGAAAGAAGGCAGTAGATTGACCTTCAGGATGGGGTCTGCTGCTAACCGGATCCTTCCTACACCAAGAAAACGCTGGAGAAGCCGCAACTCAGTACATTTTTGTACATCATTAGCCACGGCATGCTCAGCTGGCAACACAACAAATGACGCTTCTAACAAGCAAAATAGATCACCTCCATATAAAGCTAAAAAGTAAGCACTCCATTGTGATCAGCGATGAAATGAAACAAAGCATGGTGGTCAGGTGGTCAGGCAGTAGAACATAACGGATATGATATCGGCATTTTGCACTTCAGTCGACCTTTCAGTAGCTATTTCTTTTTTGGTCCATTTGTTGTTGAGACTAACTACCTCGCTCGCAGTACAATTGAGAAATTTTATACATTTGTTTGGATTCTAGACGCGGGTGCTCCTTGCGATTCACCAAGGACAAAACTGTTGAATTCTTCTCTTTTACGAAAGCCCTTCAAACAGCTTCCGCTTCCTGGTGCCAAAGAACAAGCCTTGGCTACTAAAATGCCACTTTCGTACATTGCCTGAAAGAGTCGGCCACGGCTCAATCTCGCTGTTAGCGCACCAGTCTCAATGCCTTTCTTGAGTGTCCCTTCTGGATTACTAACTAGCTCCTCCTCTACTCTAGTGTTCTCTATCACTGTTGAGTTGCTGAACCTTATCGATTTTAACTTTTAGTTCTTTGCCTAGCTCACCTCCATATCGATTATTAACTATTTCTCCCGTAAAATCACTCTTAACTATTTCTCTAATCCGCTCTTTCCGAATTTGGCACAACTCGGAAAGATGCATTTAATTTCCAGTAACTTGATCCCTGTCTATTCATCTTACCCAGGTCGACCGTACATATTACAAATTTGAGGCCAGTGTAACAGCCCATTTTGATTTGTGAACAACCTTTGTCATTCCTCTCGGATGTCCTACAAAAAACTGCACCCAGATATGATCTGAATGACTTGATGCTGTTTGCTTCTATCGATACTGGCACACTCGAGAAATTCAGTCGATAATTCTCAGATATTTGGAAACGACTAAGCAGGTTTAACCTGCCTTTTTCATATAACCTACACCACAGAGATCAGACGTACAACAAAGTACCGTTCAAGTTGCTCACTATCGCTAAACGGCAGGACATTCACAGGAAAACCTTCAGCGTCTGAGCAAATCTATCCGCCTCATCCCAGTGGGGGGCATACACGGCAACCATTTGCTATTGTTTACATACAAGACCTCCAATTTACCATCTCGGTCCAGGAAGATTAACCGTATCTCGAAGTCCCGGCCTTTTCAAAGCAACACTTCGACCTTGCTCTCCATTCGGCTCGTAAAAGATAAGATCTCAACATGCGGGCGTTGAAGTCAAAATTACTATTCTCATAGATTAGTATCACATTCAAACTTAGTGCTCAGAGGACGTTGAACAAGGGACCTTGTTTCTAGGGTGACTGCTAGTGACTTTCATGAGCACAAGATAATTGCACATGACTAACCTGAAATTCATACGACCTCAAGTCAACAACACTTCAAGCCTCTTTACACTGCATTTTCACTGATTCTAATATCTTAATTGTAAGCGCGGGAATGATACATCAAGTGATAATGCATTTCTCGGCCCTGTGCCACTCATATAGTGTGGACGCTGCAGAGACTTTCAGACTGGGGCTATCGTAGTAGTCCAGAATGTATGGGGCACGGGACTTTTTCAGCCTCTTTAACCAATTCGTGGTCTATAGACCCGTATGGTATATGGATCCAGCCACAAAACTGCTAGGTCTCCTTTATTCTCCTGAGCTTCACCCTGATTATCTAGGTGGCCACACCTAAGTGCTCCAGGCGTTCTGAAACCCGGTGTGTGTGTATGTGTGTGATATTTTAAGCTTTTAGGAGAAATTTCGTTTCCAACCTTTCTAAAATAAATTATACATATCACATAATTCGATAAGTCAAATTTAGCCTTCTCGTATGATTAAATATTTCTTGAGATTAAAAATGTTTCTTCTTCCAGTAACTGTAGAATGAATGATTTAACTTTCAAACATTTGCTAATCTGATGAATCACCAAATCAAAGTAATTTTTCTTGTTCATGTAACCGATATACGACTGCTTCAATATTATTCTTCTCACATTACTTGGCAACTTGTTTTCTCATTTGGTGTTAGTACCGAATAAGCAAATATTATTTTATGAAACCTGTCAAAATACTTTTTCTAAAAAAAATTAATTTTCACCCCGAAACACAGAAAGGAATCGTGATAAAGAATACATTAATATGAAATGATCCTTTGTTATCTTGGTTTATTCAAATGCTGCAGGATGAGAATTTCTAAATGAGATAATTCAATTCCATTGCTGCCTCTCATGTATTACCGTTAATGGAAAGAAGTTTAAAAGAAAATGTACAAGAAGGTACTGAGTTATATCAGAGACAAATGAATGAGAAGTAGAAATATGAAGCGAGTCACAGTGCTCTGTATATTCACACACAAAGATACACGCGCACATGCATACACGCGCACATGCATACACGCGCACATACATACACGCGCACATGCATATTCGCGCACATTCATATACGCGCACATACACACACGTGCACACACACACACATATGGGGGTCGCACATACACTCAAACACCTTCGCGCGCACCAATGCACTCTCACGTCCGCTTACGCACACATATGATTCAAAATGCCTGATTCATATATTATTGCGATGCGCGCGTGCAAACACACATGCACATAAACAAAGGAGTGGGTGTATATGCATGTATGTATGAAAAAACTGCCTTCCGTTAGTTAAGACGACCAGAGTTCCAGTTGTTTCGGATAAGAGAAAAGCGTGCTCGAAAAATTCACTCCACTGACATGCCTACACTTGACGCAGTTCTCAGGGAGGTTCAGGGTAACGCAGGATCTCATAAGGCTGGCCCTATGAGATACAGCTACTATTCAATTTTGGCAGCTTTGCAACGTGAAATAAAGGGTCTTGCTCAAAGACACAGCATACCGCTGTGTATCGAACTCAGGACCTTGCGATTGTGAGCCAAATGTCCCAAGCAACGCGCCATCACATGTATGTATGTATGAATGTGTGTGTGTATATATATATATATATATATATATATATATATATATATAT
>NC_068981.1:139982677-139986593 GCF_001194135.2 Octopus bimaculoides | reverse complement strand
ATATATATATATATAATTTAATTCTTTTATTCTTTTACTTGTTTCAGTTATTTGACTGTGGCCATGGTGGGATACCGCCTTAATCGAGCAAATCGACCCCAGGAATTATTCTTTGTAAGACTAGTACTTATTTACGGGGACGTAACACAGTAGCATCGGTTGTCATGCGATGCTGGGGGACAAACACAGACACATATACACACAAACACATATATATATACAAACATATACACACACATATACATATACATATATATATACGTATATATATATATATATATATACATATACATATATATAAATAATCATATCAAAGGGAAATGGAAATTAAAATTTTCACCTCCAAGTGGCCTAGCGTATAAAAGTTTAGTCCAAAGACTATGAATTAATCATAAGGTACAGTGTATATTTAAATACATAAGAGGAATCCACTCAAGTCAGAAACCAATTGATCCAGGAAAGAGATGGAAAAAGTTTTTATTCTTCATTTCGTTCCTCTCGGGATTTTATCCCTAATTTGCGGTTCTAGAACCTAGCAGTTCTTTCTAGCGTAAGGAATTCCATGAGTGGACTCCTCTTATGCATTTAAATATACACCAGATATACATACATACATAAATACATACATACATACATACATACATACATACATACATAATTATTTATTCAAAGAGCACATTACCTCTAATAGTTTCATATGTAAAGAAATATTCAGACATAATCTTCAAGTGCAAACCACATGTCAAAACAAACTAAAAACGTGAATAAATAGAAGAAACGCGATGAAGCTGATAATGCAGCATATAGAAAATTCAGGCAGTAAACAACGGCAGTAAACAATTCCTGTCTTGGAGTGACAGGAATCTTTTACCACTGTTAGTTTTTATATTAAAGGAAAAGGGAGGGGCGAACCAAATAATTTTCCTTGGCCTGTCTTTTTGGTTTCTTATTATCCTGATCAATATTATAGTAGTTATGTACTAATTTATCTTGATGTCACTAGCTCTATTATGTATATATGATTAAAATTTTGTTAACGATGAAACAATCATCTTCAATTTCTCGTTTTAACCCTGGGGTGTTATCACTATCTGCTCTATTGGCTCAACACAAGGGAAAATAACTGAAGATATATATTCATGATTACCATGCGCAGAAGATTCAATAATGATCATCTAAAATTAAATGAGGAAACGAATAGAGTGGAAAAGTTTGCATCACTTTAAGATGTTCAAAGCGAGTAAATCGTAAATATCTACAGACAAAACATATCAGAAATGTAGGTTCCTCTATAAAACAACGCTAAGGAGGAATATATTTCGAATTAAATTGCTAATTACATCCACCGTTCCATTTTAATTATTTTAATCTCAGTGCCAATTATATGGTTTCAGCAGCATAAAAGAAACAATACTCTAATGCTTTAGTATAACTTGTTAGCGTGCAATGATGGATAATGAAAGGAAATCAAGTTGATCTGATAGGTACATATATATTAGTGTGTGTGTATGTGTGTGTACGTGCGTGAGTGCGTCGTACGTTTGTGTGTGTGCGCGCGCGCGTATGTGTGTGTGCATCCGTCGTGGGGTTGTATCTGTGCGTTTCAGTGAATGTACATATATATATATAGATAGATAGATAGAGAAACAGTTAGATAGACAGACAGACTGACAGACAGACAGACAGATACATACATACATACATACATACATACATACATACATACATACGTACATACATACATACATACATACATACATACACACATGTACATTCTTTCATACCTTTATATGTTCCAGTAATCTGACTGCAGCCTTTTGAAATTTGAGTCTAAACAATCGATCCTAATACTTATTTTGAAGTCTGGTACTCATTTCATTATTCTTTTTGGCCGAGCCGCTAAGTTACGTGGATATATACACACCAAACGCGCTGGAGGACAAACACATATTTGCCTGTGCATATATATATATATGTATGTATGTATGTATGTATGTATGTATTTATGCGTGTATGTATGTATTATGTAAGATTGTATTATCCCTGCTTCTAACAAAGCTGGCTTCTAACAAAGCTGGCTTCTAACAAAAATACCAACATTAATCTTTGGAAGGTAAGATAACCAGAACAATGTTAGATTCTGAGCTTGAGAAAAATCTTGCATATTTTTACTGTTCAGGTTACTGACAGATTGCATTTGTAATGTTTGTAATGTAATTGTTTGAAGCTTTTTATTGAAGATCTTATGCGTTCCACATTGACACTTAGGGATTTACTCGCAAAACCGTATTATTATTTGTAATTTGGGTTAGAAACTTGGAGGTTCCAAGCATTTGTCCGTAGTTATCATGTTTTCATAACCATACGTCAGTGGAGCAACTGACCTGCAAAGGAGTACATGCTCTTTCTTGTCTGCTCCAAACAACGATAACAGGCCAGGCATACTTGCAATTGTTGGACGTTCCACACATATGTCTTGTGTTGATGTTTATGTGTTTATTAAACAACAGAAGATTTTTCCTCAGAACAGTTTTTTCTTCGGAATGTATTCTACATAATTACGAAATTAATGCCGCATTGAAAGATGATACTTTAATAACATTTTCGATTAACTTCTTTGCTATGAGATTCTTCTATCCTCTAGCATGCCAATATGGCATGTTAACCTGAGCTTTCATCGTTCACTTGAGTACACACATTATTGGCTTTCTGTGAAAAGTTACCTTCTTGCACCAGTATCCAGCTCCTAGGACTCTTCCAGGTGCCTTGTAATTACGCAGTTTGTTTACAGCTACGGTGAATGTTTCAGAGTTGAATGTATATTGTTATTACGATCGATGTTGGTACAGTATTTTCATTAGTTCAATTTACCCACAGTTCATTCTGCTTGAAGCCTCCTTTTTCATTCAAGATGTGATACGAGAATGATTCAAAACCTCCTGTAGATGTTTTTGCTTTAACGGTGATGTTGTCCTTCCTTATCTCCCGGTATGATACCTTGGGATTGAAAGGCAACATTTGATTTATCGATTTATCGTAGTTTGTTCTATTATTTTTCAAAGATGACGAAACTTTTCACGCCCCTGTTGGTGCTTTACAATACTTAGCTTTCCTTCAAGAGTTTGCCGTAAAAATTGGTTTTATCCTTCATTAAAGTAGTTTATTTCACGCTCCTGTTTTTTGTTTGTTTTTTTTTCATTCAGATAAAAATAAGTGTCCTCACCTACCAGCAGAGTTGTCTCTTCAACCAGACTTTTTTCTTCTAGATGTCCTTGTAAGTCAAGTTTGGGGATCGTGATGAGGTACTTATTTTTGTTCTTTACGATATAGGAATCAACAACAATTAGTAACACCGTGATACATGATATTATGTTACACTTGTTTGCCTGTACCACCTAAGATCTGCAGTTGTATTTGTCATGAAGGTCAAACTATTAAAGAACTGCTTCCATAAAAGTAAAACTTGAAAGAGGTGATAACGTATATTGCAATCGGGTATAGTGAGTTGAGTGACATAAACTGTGGAGGGGAATAGAAGCTAATAAAGGATTAAAACTAAAGAGAAATTTAAAGAGATTATTACTGCTCCGATAAATAATTAAATATTAATCAGAATCAGTGACAATCTTTCAGGGTTTTGGCAAATATCTATCGAAAGTAAGAACACATAAAGACAGACGAAATACCCCAAAGCATTTCGCCCGGTGTGCTAAAGTTGCTGCCAGCTAGCCGCCTTCATATGTTTAAATATTGAACAGATAAGATATGGAAGATGATTATTTCATCGTTAACAAAATTTTAATCATATATACATAATAGAGCTAGTGACATCAAGATAAATTAGTACATAACTACTATGTATTGATCAGGATAATAAGAAACCAAAAAAGATAGGTCAAGGAAAATTATTTGGTTC